>NW_016690213.1:4151839-4155403 GCF_001604755.1 Lepidothrix coronata | reverse complement strand
CACTCACACATCTACTGTGTTCCCAATTTATTATAGGACGGTAATTATTTAAATCCAGCTTTGCTTGCTATAGATACTGTATTTTACCTACTCTATTTCTACATAAGGGCTTGGCTTTAATTTCTATTCAGTCTTTGTTTTATACTTGACATTTCTTTGACTTTTCTCTATTCAGTACTTTGTTTCTTTGCTTCTGGGAGTATGCTTAAAAGTTATGCAGACTATTTTTTAAAAATCAGAAAGGCACGAGTATAAAAGATTGTAAATTATAAATCTTGAGTTGTCTTTTTTGCTAATACTCATGTGTTTTGGCTTTTACTACGTATTTGGCATGCATTACTTTTTCATCCAGATGTAAGTAGTGCTACCAAAGTGAAAAAGCTCTGGCTGTATTATAGTAATGTTTTTCACAAAGTTCTTCTTGTGTTAAGGGCTATGGATCATCAAAGCAAATGAAATCTGTTAGTTTCCAGATTATATTTTGAATAGATAAGACAGACAAATGGTGAGAAAAAAGATGCCATATCGTCTGGATCATGTGCAAAATGAACTGGTGTTCTGGGAAGATGTGGTGAGAACATGTGTGAAGTTTATAGTCAGTTGGAAGCTGAATCCAAGTCATGTTGTTTTAGTGTACTGCAAGTAAGAACTACCACTCTCTCCTCAAGATCCTCCCACCTGAAATTTTGGATTTGAATAGTTATTACAAATTTTAATAATAGCATGTAAAGTTTTACCTGAAGAGAACATGGAAAATTTGTATTAGATCCTTATTTTTCTGGGCAATGTGGTTAAAAAAACCATTGTCTTGCCTTTACACATGAGAGACAGGGTTCCTGCCAGCCAGCCATGGATGCAGGGCTTCTCCCAAGTGACATGCAGTGCTGGAAGGGAAGGAGGACTGGCCCTGCCAGCTGGGGGGAGACACGGCTAAATAAATTGAGCACTTTATGCAGTGGCGGGAGCTGAATCATGTGTCAGACAAAGCAGACAGCAGGCATAAAGTCCATTAGCATCCACCAGTTACTAAGAAATATCTGACCACAGACATAAGGGTGACAGGATTGGATTATATGTAATTCTTCAGAGGTCTGTGAGGTTGCAATCCCATGCTTTTACTACTAGAAGTGCAGCATGAGGCTGATAAGAAACCTAGTATTTGTTTTTGTGTTTCTTTGAAGCAGTACAGCACATGGCCTTAGCAGGTATGCTAGGTGTCCCTCTTACAGTGGGTATTCAATGTACTTGGTGAGACAGGTCAATATTATTACCTTTCATTGTACAGACAGTTATTGCAGCACAAAGGAAACGAGGCCCAAACCTTCAGAACTTCTTTGCCTGACTCTGTGTGATTTCAAGGGCATTCAGGCCATGCATATTTCCGGGGCTTGAGGCCAATGTGATTTTCTGTGGTGCCACCAGCAGCACAGGCTCTGTCACAGGCAATGCTTGCAGAGCTGTGATTTCTAGGTCCCAGGCTAGTGGCTTAACTGCTGGACCACACTGCCTTTCCTAATCTTTTGTTCAGATCTGTGCCTTAAACCTGTCTGTTCTGCATGATGAAAACCACTGTGGTTTTTATGCTGAAGTTGTGCCTCTGAGCTTGAAAAGACTATGTGCTTCTTGGGTATGGGAAGTCTGTTTTGTTGAACTTGTGCACTGTGGGAATAAAAAGCCCAGGTTACAGTGCTGGGTGAGCAATACCCAGCACCTACTCAGCCAAGACCTCTTCACGGATTAAGTCTGGCACTGTGAGATCATAGCAAAATAATAGCACGAATCACCAGAAAATCTGGAGTGTTTAGCTTGTTTTTGGTGGGAAAATCTTCAGGAAAAAGTCCACACAGTAAAGAAACAGTAGAGAAAAGAATGTTTCTACATACTCTTTGATCATGAATACATGTATTACATCTGTGTGTGCATAAAAACAGAGTTTAATAAAAACACAGATGAATTCCAGGTAAATAGCTGGAATAGAATTTTACTGTGGTTAGAGAGTTCTGCTGAAGTGGGCTTTAAAAAAAAAAAAAATTCTGCTTGATGCCATGCAATGGCATTAAAAAGCGGGGAAAGATACCCTTCACTTTCTTTGAGTCTGCCCATGAGTTAGAGAAGGCAACTAGTAGATAATTTTGATCAGGATTTAGAGAAAGGGGCGTGGGGGGGGACCAAACAAAAAAGAAAAAGCCAACTGGGCACAGAGTATCTCTGTTCCCTCCCACTGGAAGGTTTATTGATGCTGTCTGCAGATTTGTGTTTGCTTTACTGCTGGTAGTTAGAACTGGTGATCAAAGGCTAGTATAGCTGTACTCATGAAGGGACATAATTGGTTGGACTCTTTGAGTCCTCTGTAACAATACTCGGTTTTGTTGTGTTAGGCAGCGCTCCACAAAGTATAAAACATCGTATGATTGCTGGGGCAGTCGGTCAAATGTTTTCTTCTCGTCTCAATTCCTTTTATACAGGAAACCAATATAGCTCAGAGCCCAGGGATGAAAGCTTTAAACCTGGAGGGTGCCTGGTGTTTCCTGAGAATCTCACGGGGGAAGCATTCAGTCCTGGAACAGCTTTGCTGACAGATATATTTTTATAGCTTATTATTTTGTCTCCTCATTCTTTGTTTCATTTGAATATAATAGGCTCTTTATTTTTAAATACTCCTCTGTTCCTGCTGTTTAAATCCTCACCCAAAAATCATAATTTTCTGGGTTATTTTCTTTTTTGACATCACATTTGGTTGCTGTTGAACATATGTGCTACAATGCCTGTATAGAAGGGACATTGTTTATTTTTCAGTAATAAATTTTCCATTTTCCTTTCTGTCTTTTGAAAAGAATCCCATATTCCAATTTGAAGCAAAAGGTTATAGACCTATTTATAGTTTTTGAATTTTGGCAGTGGTGTAAACATGTTGTGTGGTTTTGTGACTTCATGAGAGAAAAAGCTGAAGTTGCAGATGAATGTGTAAAAGTGTTATTTTCTTGTTATTTTTCTTTACTACACGAAGTGGAAAAAAGCCTTCTGATACAGCTCCACCTGGGTATAGCTTGTATATTCTAAGGACCACTCCAGGGTCCAAGCAGATAAGCTGCGTCTTTAAGTTACCAAGGGAAGTTTCCCAGTGGACTGAAACATGACAAAATTCAATGGAATAAGATGTACAGAATGGCTTCATTGCTGGCAATGTTTAAATGTGGAATATAAGCCCCATGCTACTAGTAGAGTTATTTTTCTTTTCCATCCTTTTCAAAATTATCTGTTTTGTTTAGTCATTTAAAAGAGTACATACACAACTTACTGGTGTGATAGTTTCTAATGCAGACAAATAAGCAACACGGGGTAGAAACACAAGTTTTTAGGAAACATAACACTGTATGCACCCCATCAGTTAGAGAACTGGAGGCATTACAGAAGGGTGGGCCTCTGAAAAGCAGCAGGCCCAGGAGCTTAAAGGCTGTGGCATGCAGAAGACTATCAAAAAACTGACGCAGCTACCTAGGCCACATTAGTAAGGACATTCCACTAGGCAAGATTGTTCCAAAGAGGCTTAAAATCTGTGTAAGA
>NW_016690213.1:4148578-4151802 GCF_001604755.1 Lepidothrix coronata | reverse complement strand
AGGCAGCATGCCTTCATCATATGAGATCTGTTTTAGGGTGCTGTCTGTGAGAACCAGCCTCCTTCTGCTCCTGCCCCCATGCACTCTCCAGCCCTGGGGGACAGAGCAGCAATGTTTGCCCAACTGCCCCTTGTGTGCCAGTGACTCTGCACAATGCCAGGTTAGCATGACATAAACACATCACTTCTGGCACGTTGCAGCAGCTTTCATTGTGATTTCCTGCACCTTGAAAGCAAAGCAAGCTGGAGAGCCAGAGGCAGGGTTTGCTCTGTGCTACCACTGGCTCTGAATGACTTTTGGACAAGGATTTAAATCTGATTCTTAGTTACCCATCTTTAACTGGCAACTGCAGTGTTTGCCTCTGAGAATATTTGAGAATAGAACTGGTGGGAAAAAAAGACTTTTCTGTCCCAGAAAAACTCTAGAGATTAAAATGTTATATATATATGTGTTTTTCTGTACAGAATATTTCCTTTTCTCCAGATTTGTTAAGGTTCACTCTTACTTATTGAGTCAGTTGAATCCCTTTCTGTTGCATAACTTGATGTAGCACCTGGAAGTTATTTTAAGCTCCTTGTAAAAGAATAGCCAGAGATCTATTACATTATAATTAATAATCATAATGTAATTAATAATTACTACTATGATTACTTAACCCTTTTAAGTACTCATGTTCCTTTTATGTGCTTTCCTTCTTGCAGATTGATCATCTTAATTATTTCTGTTTGCATGCACTTAGCACCTATTAAAATGAAACTTAAAATACATTCTCAAGCAGTTTAGAAACTGCTTTGTATGTTTGGAGGCCATCTACACGGGAATGGACTAGCTTTTTCATTTTCTTGTGCTGATGAGCATGGACTTTGTGTTATGTCTTTTTCCCAGACCTCTGACAGAAAATTACCTCTCTCTGTTTTCAGTATTTTGAGCCTTATTGGTAACAGCCTAATGATTAACTCTGAGTGAGGGGGAACCAATGCAGTCATCTCAACACAGTGAATTTTGCCAGCTCTTAAAAGAAGGAAACTTGTGGAAGTTTATAGATTTGACACATTTTATAAGTGGATAATGAATTGGCTTTTCATGTTTTAGTCAGTGTTAAAGGTTACAGATTCTTTGTCGCTGTTCACGAGCCCCTTGTCAATGAGGATATTTTGAAATCCTCAGTGGATGGGGTTCAGTATGCAAGTCTGCACAGGAGCTGCCTGCAAGACTTAAACAAGTTTCAGATACAATTTTAAAGAGATCTAGAAAAGCATTTTTTTTCACCTTCAAAATAAATAATGACATGAAAGGATAAAAACGTCTGCATTAAGTGGTCTCAAATCTGGTGAGATTAGGCTCAAATTTGAACCTCACTATGCTGCGGCACTGCACTCTTTGTATACACAAGAAATATGAGTTGAGCTTTGTGTTGTTTGTTTCTTTTCCTGGCTGGGATGTGTTCATCTGGTGCAGTTACTACCCACAGAAGTGATGCAGTACCGTCCTGTCTCTCACTACATCAGCATTTTGAGATGAACTGGTGTGCTCACACCTGCTGAGCTGCTGAACTGTCCTGAATGTGCTGGGAGACTCAAGGGTCTATAGAGCTCTGCAGCTCTCTCCCCCTCAGATAAGCCCTTGCTAGCTGTATTTATACTGGTATCTCCTGGACAGCTTTCCTGTTCTGTTTTAGCTGCTTCCCTCAGCACAGCTTATTATGGGTAGGTCTCAAAACTTTTCCTTTTGCTCTGAGATCCAGATCTCTACAACGCTGGTGAAGAACCACTGAGGCATTGGGATTCAGGAGATCTGAATGTTGGGGGTTTTTTCTAGCCTTACTTCTGAGATGGTCTTTCATCCTCCCTGAAATAAAGAGCAACAATAACATTTGCCTGCCTTACTGTGTCATCCAATGGTGTCTGTAAAAGTTTTTGAGATGCTTGCAGGAGAAAGTATTGGTGGTGGTAATGTCATACTATAATCATGTCTGAATCTTCCATAATTTAAACACAAGTCTTTAAGTTTCCTGTACCTCAGCTCAGAAGCAGTTATATCATCATCACTGGAATCCAGGGCACTCTGTACATCAGTAACATACCAGTTATGTGTGCTTTTCATAGACTAAAGGACAAGGAAAGAAAAGCAATGGATGAAAGCTTCTGTCATTGATTGGAGCTGATGTTGACCAGGAGTTGCTCTCCTCCCTTCAGTTCAATAAGTTTTTTCAGTTCCTCAGCCTGATTGCTTTTATGCTGTCGTATTTATTGTTATATGGTGGTTGTCTTTTTTACTGCAGATAATAGCTTATTGCGACTCAAGGAACTTTATTTGTTTAACCTTGGATCTCTGGAAAAGAAGCTGGTTACTTTGAACCTTTCAGCCTTCTTCTCTTAAACGTGTTGAAAGACATAACTCAAATTTAGTGCTTTTATTGCAATTTTAAACACACAAATACATGCCTTCATTCTTACAATCAACATCAAAAGGCCAGAAAGTCTGGAGTGTATCAATCATAACGTTGGTCATTCACCATTAATCAAGATGCACACGCCTGTATCTCTATCAGGATCTCTTTTCCTTCCAGTATGTTCTGTCTACCCCGCTGCTGGAGAAATACAAATTCAGGAGGAAACCCAATAGGCCCCAGTTGTCATGTGCTGTAAGTAAGGACAGTTTGACTTCCTGACATACTTTGGTATGAATGTAGTGTTTGTCACACGAATGAGTCTATGCTTGTTTATATGCAATGCCATGACATTTCAGCCATGGAGTTTGGATTTTCTGTTTGCAGTTCTCATGAAGATTGTTTAAAATAACAGATCCTTAACTGTTACAGACTGATTAGTTAATTTTATAACTGATAAAAACAATAAAGTAATAAACATCAAAGTGCTTAAGTCCAAAGTCCAAAAATGTAAAGTAAGAACAAATATATGAATGTTTGACAGTTAATTCTGAGTCCCTGTGTACATGTATATTTGTGTATTATGACCTGTCCCATTTATGTGTTGTACAGTCTGTGCGTCATCACTGCTTAACTCCACTCTCTGTGTTGTGCAATTTGTTTGGGCTTGCATGTTACAAGTCAATATATTGGTTTTCGTTAGTGGTCTGGTTTCATAAACGGAATTATCTCTTTGGATGGAAAGTAGAGCAAAAGAACACATATGTTACTTTAGAAGGACAGTGTTCTTGTTTGTGTGCATAGGTATTACTTAACAAAGGTTGTGTATAATAGA
>NW_016690213.1:4076410-4148538 GCF_001604755.1 Lepidothrix coronata | reverse complement strand
TGTGCCTTTTTTTGTTAGCTAAAATAAGATTTAATTGCATGTGTAATACACTGAGTAAAATTTTAAAAACATGTTTCTACCTAAAGCAATGGAGTTAAAACATACTTGCTTATTTTTCCCATTCTGATGTTTTCTCTCAACCCTGTTATTATTACTTTTATGCACCAAAGATAAGCTCACTTGCCCTAGAAATCTAAGAACAGGAAAACTCTGCCCCGAAAAGTTTATTTTAACATATAGTTAATATACAGTTCATAGTGTTGCTAGATAAGCAAATTATGCAGAAAAAAGGAAAAGTTATTAGATCACATGTGATGTGCAGCCCTGTAGGAAGTATGGAAGAAATACAGAAATTAGCCCCAATGTCCCAAATTCCAGATGGTAAGAGCATCTGTCCTCTGTTGAATCCCTTTCTCCTGGTTTTCGACACCTCAGGTACATGCTTTGACATGATAGCCCCAATAAGCACAACAGAAATATACAGAATATCTAGTGGGGAAATATAAACTATTTCTTCTTTTTTTAATTTTGGTTTGGTTTGGGGTTTTTTTGTTGGTTGCTTGGGTTTTTTTTGTTCTGCCAGCAGTCTGTATTGTGGCACAGAAGGCAGGAACTGCTGGGTGCTGTGGCTCAGGATTGTAGCTAAGCAGATCTACTGGCTTACCTTGGAAAAAAGGGACCCATCCCTCCCTTTCCCTGCTGCTAGCTCTGGTGGATGTAGGACAGCATGCTACACTCATTCAGTTCACTGATGTGGCACAAGATGGATCCTGGGTAGTTTTTGGTGGGTTACTGAGCCAAAGTGTTAAGTGAGGGGGTCTACAAGCGCCCAGACCAGTTCAGAAAATGCCTAGAGAATTTATCTTCTGCAAACATTTCCAATTTTCTGATTCACTACCTAAATATCTCTCTGCAAACCACTAGGAACTCTTTGAGACAAATTATTCCATAGTGATAAATGTGACACGACTATTCCATAATTTTGCTTTTATTCATTAGATACAGATCAGTGTTTTTCTTTTCTCTTAAAATCTCCTTTATGTTGTGGGATTTTTTAGTGACAAGCTCTTCAAAGGGCAGAAACAATATTCTTACGCACATGGAAGCCTTCTTTGTTTCCCCTGCTGCTCCTTTGGCTTACAAGGAGTAATTGTGGGAAGTCAGTGCTCCTCTTCCTAAACATAAACTAGGTTGAACTGCACTCTTCCTGTCTGCTATTGTTAGCAAGAACATTAGAAAATTGCAGTGTACCAAGTCAGTCACGGAGAAGAAAAAGCAGGACAATCAGCATCTTCTTCACAGAGCTGAATGCAATGCCCACCTTTTTACTTGCCCTACATAGGATTGTTTGCACTGGGAACTGTGTCAAACAATCTTAATGAGAGGGATGATTTCATTCTCTTTAAGGAAATTATATGGGGAAATAAAGCAAGCAGATTTAGATTCTGTTTTTTTTTTCTCAGCAATGACATTGGCTTTCAGACAAGTATTAACCCATGAAGGGAGCAGTTGTATATTTGTTCAGCAAGCATGGTAAGAGCTTTTTCAAACTTTTATACTCTCTTTAGCTGAGATCATTATGAAATAATTTGTCCTTAACTTTCTCTGTGTTGCCACAAGAGAAGCCAGAGAAATACAGTTGAACTTAGAACCAGATAAGCAACTAGCTTCTATATGTCTTAGCACTTTCCTACTTCAGACTGAGATTGTTAGGTGGGAAAATACCTACAAAAAGCACCCAACCCAAAGGTCGTATTTCTGGATTTATTTATTTGCAGCAAGAAAATGGTATAAAATAAGTGTCAGACGCACCATTGCATACTACCAAGGAGGATCTTGCTATAAATTTATACTTTTAAAGCCTGGAGAATTGTAATGAAACTCTTTCTGCTGCTAAAATTTTCTCTATTGACATGTCCTAGGGATTTTATTATTCACAGTCTTCTTTCAAGGAATTCTCACCGAGGTAAAAAAAAAATGTTGGTTTAGGGCAAGTGAAATATATGAAAATTCCTAGTATGGAGGAAAAAAATCTAATTCTGTGTTCAGAATTATGTTCAAGCTTTTGTTTCTGTTGTTTAAAAGATATTGCAATTTTCTGAGCAACACATCAAGTTGCCAGCTGTTTTGAAGACTGTGGTTTTTAAACTATTTATCTTGTGACATAATGGTATATTTTCAAGTATATTGAATGTGGCTGATTTGGGCCCAAGAGATTAGTCAACTTAATCTAATTTAACATTTTTATTCATTTTGTTCCTGCTTTGTATAAGTGAGGATATTTATAAGGCATCCTTACAAGGTGGAGGCATGTATCATTTAATAACATGATTCAGAAAAGCATTTAATCCTCTTGGTTAGGGCAAGAAAATTTTCTAAATCACAAAGACAGTGAATGATGATAAGCATGCTGGAAGGTTTTCTTAGTTAATGAGGCATGAATAAGTGTTGTCTTTCCACCAAGAAATGAATAAAGTGTTTGTATTTACTGTGGCTGAACAATGTATTTAAGAATATCTAGACTGCTATTCAAAATGCTCTTTTAATAACCTTTTTGTGCAGATAACTGTAGGCCCATGTGTCTGTCACAGTCAAAAGTAAGGAGTCCTTTCTGCATAGACTTGCCTATTTTTAGAGCTGAGTTTGAAACTGCAAGTCTTCTCCAACAGAAATGGAAAGATAATGGTTCTTTTGCCAGGAAGAGTGAAAATTGTAGGCCTTGAAACGTGAAATGAGATCTAGCGGCTTGTGGTACAAAAATTTTACTGACCTACATGTGCAGTTGAAAAGACTAAATGGATTTTGGGATAGATGCCTATCTTAAAAATGTATGTTTTAATTGTTGTGTTCCAGATTCTAAGTCCTTATTCTGGGCTAAAAAATGTTTTAAAAAGTTGAAACCTGTTAAAATTTTCTATCAAAGTTAAATGTTGGCAGGTTTCAGTCTAGGGAAATCAAGGCCTGTTGAAACTGAAACATTTAAATTTAGTAAAAGTTGTTGAAGCAGAGTCTATCCTAGACCTCATACATGGCCTCATATATGATGACCAGAAATGGTGGTATAATTGTGCTCCGGAGTCTGCTTTTCAAGAAATTATTTGAAGTATTCTCATAGCAAAACAATGCTATCTTCCTTATTGGTTGTCCTCTGGGGCATCATTTGTTCTTTTTATCTTAGAGACTAAAATGAATATTCAGCAGTTCTGTAGGGATAAGGAGTAAAACCCAGATAAGGAGTAAAACCCTGACCCAGCTGAAGTCAGTGGTTTCAAGCTGAGGTCATATATACAGTCTACAATTTTTTGGTTGATTTTTTGTTTGGTTGGTTTGGGTTTTTTGGTGTCATAAAGACTTATTATAGTCCTTCCCAGGTGGTTAAGTTGTGCTGAGCTGGAAGAGAATTTCTTGGCATAGGATGAATGTTTTTGAAGATGTTTCTCCAGTCTAAACTTCCTGGCCAAACTGTAAGGACCTGGCAGGGCATGGAAAGGGTTGAGGAATGCCACGAGCCACTAAGCTGTTGGAGGCCAACACTGTGCTTCCTGTGGTGCTCAAGTACTGCGAGTTTTGTAGCTATGGGACATACGAATGACTTGTGAAATCTTCCTGACATTGGAAGAGTTCAACATTATGTAGGTCAGATTTGCATGAGAGCATGGTTTATGCATAGGGCCTGTTGTTTTAAAGAGGGGTGTAATGACTTACCCATTGCCTGCCTGAGCACTCCTTTTTAATGTTAAACACTCATTGAACTACTGTGGAAGCAGCCTCAGTCGGCCACATTTCTGAGAAAAGTGCATCACAATAGCACATTAGTCATCCTTGCTTGATAAAAACAAGAAGGATGAATGAAAAGGGTAGCACAATGTAGAGCTCTCAAGAGCAGCTTGTATAGAAAGAACTAGGGTTTTTTGTTGGTTTTTGAAGTGTATGTGAAGACACTGCTGCTCCTTGAAAGCCTCTCAGTTTTAAGTTTGAAAAACTACAGGATCCTTGGGATTGCAGGGCCTGTACCAATGGTTGATTCAGCCCTTTTACCCTTTGGAAGAAGAGAAAGAAAATTCTGGCTTCTGCCGTGGCATGAGGCCATCTGACGTGTCCTTGGAAACAACCAAGTAGAAACGGTCTGCCTGCTCTGTGTAAACATTCACAGCCTTTTCTGGGTGAGCTGGGGTTTTGTCCTGAGTCACTACATTCTTTCTCCACAACTGTGCAGTTAGCTGCTGCCTTCCAGCATGTTGCACAGCGCAGTTGCATTGCATGTGAGCACTGTTTAGGGCACATGAAAGACTCTTTAAATAAGTAATAGTGACCAATTGCAGGACACTGAATAAACACTGATAGCCTTTCCCCGTTCCAGCGTGCAGTAGAGGGCAGTTTTCCAGAACTGATTAAATGTTGCAGTGCCAGATGTGAGGATCTGTTGAGCTGTATGTAGATCTCAGGGGAAAAAAAAGCAGTTTTGATGACTTATGGAAAGACTTTTGCTTGTAGAAGAGAAACATAAAAATGGTCTCTTAGTTGCTGGCAGAAAAAAAAATGATACAAGAACTCTAGATGCAAAAGAAAAATTTGAGCATGGGATATGTTAGCATTCTCTCAGGATGAGAATTATTTCTATATCTCCTTGTAAAATAACATATCAGTCAGATATTAGTCGTCATTGCTGGAGAGTGGCAAAAATGCAGCAAAGAGATCCAAATATACCTACCAGGTGATGCTAATACTGCTGAAGGCACCAAGCTCATATCTGTAAGTTCAAAGACTAAACACTTGATCCTTTCTTCCCACATTTGTTCATCCAGCTGCTTTGGTTCTGTAAGCAAAATTTCATCGCCACTTAAAACTGGCCTATGAGTTCACTGGCATATGAGGAATACTTTAAAAATATGAAGCATTTCGACATGTAAAGTGATTTATAAGTTTGGTTTTTTCTGTATGACTGATTTCATTGTAATTTCAAGCTGTGATGTTACACAACGGAGAGAATCACCCTCTGCTGTTATAGTCCCTTTTATTCTTTGCCTCTTATTTGGTTTGCCATTGAAACACTGGGACAAATGCCTCAAGAAATGGTGCAATAGTCTCTCTAAGGCTTTGAAGGCCTGGACAAAGCAATGGAAGGAACATGCAACATGCAAGTTATGCACTAGGGAATCATGAAGACATTCAGTTATTGTTTTTTGTTTTCTGAGTAAAATTACATTTGTAATTTAATTAAAATACAGAACACTTGCAAGGTGCTCAGCACCCTCTGCTCCTTCTGATGACAATGGATCTGAAGAGTGACAGATTTTATTTTTTTTTGTCTCCCTTCCTATGGCTCTATACCCACAGTGGCATTTGTTCCAATCCTGAGATTAATCATTAGATTAAACATTTGGAATCTAAGTCTTTGACTTTGCTTAAAAAACTAACTCCAAGGCAGATAATAAGGCTATGAGGATAAGCTGCTACTTCAGATGACTGGAAATATTGTTTTAAATATGTTTAAATGTGTGTGTGTTATAAGAATCGAGGACTAGATTTGGGGATTTTTTAAACTTCCTTTTAATAATGTTGGGTTATTATTGGACATAGTCTGTGTTTGTGTTAAACTAAAATATAATTGACTATAAACCAGTCTTGATATGTTGTGCTTTTTAGAAGGTCACTACTCATTGAATAAAGATTTCTTTAAAAAATTACAAGTGATGTGTCCTAAAATATAAATTTCCAAATATGGATTAGACCTTACAATATAAAATAACTTTGTTTATGCCCAAGCAAATAATAAGCTCACTTGTCTGGTATTAGGCCTTTAAGTAGGATTAACTGAAGGTTTCTTAAAAAATAAAAAAAAAAGCAAGTAAGAGTCCTTGAATAGAATTTCAGAAGGGCAAATCTTTCTACTTCGTGTCCATGTCCTATAGATTTGACTTTGGACAGAATGATGGTGCAAAATTGGATTTTGAGAATGTAAAGAGGAAAACACCAAAATTCCATTAATTTAAGATTGAGTAGATATGAATCTTAGCTGCATGTTTTCAGTATGTCAAAGTTAAAATGCAGTTGCCTCTGGAATGAAGTTGACAACAAAGAAAGCCATTAGGTACTGTGACTGATTATTTATGCATCTCACCTTAAAAGTCTACAAGTTCCAAGACTGTCTTCACCAAGAGTCTGGGCTGAGCCACCACTTACAAGGAATGCCATCAATGCAATTTCTCTTTCAGAGGAGTGGAAGGTGACATTAAGTCTGTTGGTGACCAGACAGGTTCCATAGGTGTGTAAATCATAGATTGCTTTCAGTGTCACTGGCCAAATCTTATTGCTGCTTTTTATGACTCTATCATTGAAAGCATAAAAGGAGAGAGTGGATCAGGGAGAAAATAAAGGTTTGTCTTCACTGTCTGCACTGCTCTTTTAATTCTGATGCCCAGGGAGTTTCAGAATAACAATATTTCTCAAAACTATAACAACTATTTCTTCTCCTAAAAAACAGTAGAATGGAGTTAATTGTGGATGTAGGCAAAACTACAGAAATATTTAATGGAATGCATCTGAGTTTCCACATCCTATGCCAAAATGAGAAACTAAGAAAAAAAAGTAGATGTCGAGTTATAATGATCTGAATGCTGGAAATTCATTTCAGAGAATGACTGGCATTTTTGGGGAGGGAAGATTTTTATCCTTTTTTTTCTTTAAATCTGAATTAAAATATGAGTACACTCACAAAGTGAACTTAAATGTAAGGAAACCAAATGTGGGACCGAAATGTGATAGTCAGCAATGAAAATAAAAATAACTTCTGACACAAACACTTTCCATTAAAAAAACCTCAGGGTAGTAGATGGATCTTCTCAAGTTTGAAAATGTAAGGTCTTGTATGTCTCTGCAAAATGCACAAACTTTGGCTTCTAGAATTTCAGTACTTTGACAAAGCCTTAAAAAGAGCTGAAAATGAGGGAGTCCTCACTCTAAACGTCAGCAACTTGGCAAGGCTATTGACAGTTGGCATTAACATCAATGCTAGTATTCAGCTGACATCCTTGTTCAATGTATCTTTCTTACTGCAACTGGCAGGGGACAAGAGCTATTGTGACTGCAACTTTGAAAGCAATATTTAATTAAGTAAATTGATGTGCTCATTGGGAAACTGCAAATCATTTTTATGTGGCCTCTTTCCCTTTATTAAAGGCTTTTGAAGGGATGCTCTTTGCATTCAATAAAGCTTTATCTTTACAATAAGTACTTAGCGGTTTGCATTCTTCAGCACGCTTCTCAGTGAGTATCAGAGGTGGAGTTTTTCCTTTAAATATCTGCATTTAGGAAAAAATACAACATTTGATGGTGTTTGACCTGTGCTGAAAGTAAAAATCATCCTTTTTTTTTAAAGTAAGAAATGTTTTTCAGTTCTGCTAAAGGACCTGGATAAAGAAAAAACTAATATTTCAGTGAGCTACTTCCCCCTGCTTCCAAAAATAATTTTACATGCACTGTGCTCATGGAAGTGAAAAGGAGAAATATGCTAATGTTTTGGAGGGGAAAACAGGTTGTGCAGGAGATGTAATCATTATCCTCTGCTTGGGCCTCCCGAAGAAGAGGGAGAAACCAAAATGTGAACACTAAAGGGTTAACCACAACATTCAGAGCTATTTGTCTATTGTTTCTCTATTAATGTCTTTCACCAACTTACCACTCATCACCTTTTCCAAGTAGTCTCCCTATAGCAACAAATGGCGCCATAGACAAACCAGATGCAATCTTGTCTCTGTTTTCTTTTCATAAGCATTTGTAAATTTGTTAAAAGGAAAAGTAAGGGAAGTGGGAGAAAAATGTTTATTTTGTAGAAGTTGGAAGAAGAAGTGTTGAGAACAGGGGACTCTTTTTGCTGTAACACCCTGTGCTACCTGATGGGCCTCCACAGTTCTGTGGTGTGATTTGATTTCCTTAAAGGAGTAGTTATGTGTCATTGAAATGAAACTAGGTTCCCTTCACAGCAGTCTTGATGATCCTGAGCTTGTATTTTAAATATTTAGAACTTGTTGTCAGAACCCTCGGTCCAAAATTAGATTCTGTTATGCCCCACCTTTTGTTTGCTGCTAATTTTCATCTCTCTGCTTAACTCCATGACGCAGTTTTCCTCAATGACATATCTGCACGTAATTGCTACATGCACGTTTTTCTGTCTGCAGCATGATGGCCTGAATGCACAGACTGAGGTTTTTTTCCAGCAATGTTGCTCAAGGTCCTTAAATTTTAAACTTTCCTTTACTAGGTAAGTCCATCACTTTTCCTTAAAAAGAAATCTCTTGCTTTTTTTCTTTTTTTCTTTGTCTCTTAGCTTCTTTCAGTTGCAGCTGACTTTAACAGAGGGAAAGCATTTATCTTTGTATGGAAAACAACCATATGCCTTATTAGAGTATAGGTTATTTCAGTTTAAAAACCCCCCCAAACACCAAGCAAAAAAACCCATCCCAAAACCCAAACTCATGAAAACAAAAAGTCTCTGCAAAAGTAGATAGTTTGTATCTCTTTGCTTGCAGTTGAATGTAAGATAAACATAAAATTCCAACTGTCATTATAATAGCAGATTTCTATGTTTTTACAAGTATAAACAATTTTTATAAGAGTTACTTTCCTTTAATGCATGTCTTTTATAATTTTTCAATGAGATGCACAGAGTTGGCTCTCATATCGTGGTTGAGCGCTTGTCAGCAGCCCAGGTAGAACTTTTGGAGACTGGTTACATGAAGAGGTCATCCTCCACCATTCAGCCATTCAGCCTCTGAGTAGCAAGGCTAGCCAAAATGGATTTATAACAACTGTTATTTTGCAGCAGCAATTACTGCAGTTGTTACAAGGAAGTTAGATGATCCCAAATGGGAGGAAGATCAGCTCGAAAATTGTAAATCCTTGCTGCCACTCATTTCTGAGTATGAAGCCTTGAATGAATGGAATAAACTTCTACTTCTTTAGAAAATACAATTGATGTAAAGTTTTACATTTGCCACCACGATGCAGAAGATCTTGCTAGTAACAAGAAAATCAACATTAATTCCTTCCTGTCAATTGCACAGTTATAGTCCAAGTTTTTCCCGTTTCATTTGATAATTTGCGTATATGTACAGGCTGGTTGGCCTATTTAAATAGTAATGGCAAGACCTGGAAAGTTTATTGCCTCATATGTAAGATTCTTTGAGAAATTCTGTCACCTCTTTGGTCAGCAGTGAGCTTTGCCATGTGATGTTAGTGGTCCAAGACTTTGCCCAGTGTTGCTAGCCCCTAACACTGGAAATTTGCCAAAAAAAGCCAGCCTGAATTCCTGGCTGAAGTTACGGGGTATCTGTGGCTCTTGGTGTTGAACAGGAGAAAAAAACTTGCACTCAGATAGATTTTCCTGCCTTTTGAAAAGCATCTTGTCTCCTTATCTTTTGCAGCCTGTGCTGTAAACACTTCTTTAACTACTTCCAGAGCTCATTTCCACAAGCACAACATTTGGCTATGCCATTCGATTACTACCAGAACAGAGGGAAGCAGTCTCATAGGGTCACTTTGTTGCCTGTGTTATGCTCTATCATCGTCCAGCCAGTGTTTACAGAATGCCACAGTTAACGTTGCCCAGATGCTCTATCTGTGGGAAACCTAGAAACCAGGCAGCACCGACCGCCAGTGTTTTCCAAATTCGACCGTCTTATCCGAGGTCTGGGCTGTTTGTGTGAGGGGGGTCACCCCGTGGCCTGGGTGTGTTGTCAGTTAGCCCTGACAGGAGATAGCACCGCTGAAGATGTTGAAGTTTTTGTTGTTTAGGCCACTTATGGCTTTTCAGCAGACATTTTAGAACAAAGTGATGTGGTTTCTCTGGCAGCCTGTGGACCTAAGAACATTTTTTAACATAAGACTATAGAAGAAATACTGCCTCTAACTACAAGAACATTTTGTGTAGTTGCTAGCAAAGCACATGGACATCGCAGGAGTTGCATGGTTTCCAGAAGCTAGACTATAAATGCTATTTAGCCTGTATTTTGCTTTGGTCATCGCTTTTTGTGTTTGGGTGTACATTTTTTTCATTCTTTCACTTCCCACATGTGCTGATGATTACTTAAGTCAGTTATTTCAGCCTTTAGAAAATCAGCTTTCTTAGAGTAGGCTTGGTCTTAATGGAACACATAAGATTTTTTTTGGTGGCAGATTTTTGAGTGTGCGTATTACACGCATATACCAACTAATGCTAAGAACTGAAGAAGTAAAACTATTTTCAGCCATGCTAACCCCATAGTGTCATTATAGAATCATGCCAATAATATTTTACTGAAAAGAGTTAATATTTTTTGTAAAATAAACACTTCAGAAATGGTCACATTCCACCATGTGCATACCTGGAATTTTAAAAAAATATTAATAGTTTGTAGCAACTCTGTTTTCTACAAACCATGTAAAAGGCAGAGAATTGTCTGGCCTACACAACCTCTTAAAATTATGTACCTCTTTTTATAGGGTTTTAAAACATATTTAAATTTCATAATCTCTTTCTTGAAACTTTTCCTTTAAATGGGAAATGGGTTCTTTGATGTGTATTTCTATTTAAGAATATTTTTTGTTAGCTGTTTGTTTCTTGAGAAATTAATATTTTTTTCCTGTATATTTTGACCTTCTTATACAAAATCTTTCTTGTACAACACACAAATAACCCTGTTATTAACCTGAGGTTCTATGCTTTTAAATTTTTTTAAGTTTCTTCCTTTAAGGGCTGGAGGTAGGGTTCTTTTAACTGCTTCATATCCACATTCCAAAACCTATTTAAAAACCTGAGTCTAAAGTCCAGCTGACAATGAACTCTATTTTCAGCTAAAACTCCCTCCTCCCCCACTTAGCCACACACTGTTTCTGCTACTGGTCCACTTGTGATAAAGACCAAAACTGTTGTTTGGCTGACATGCAGAAGGAGTTGTTTATCAAAAGGAGGCTATTCTAGGAGGATACGCTCTTTAAACAGAACAATGGGGATTTTGAAGATAACCAAATCAGTACTACATAGGTGTTAGATCTGTTTTAAATTGTTTCTGTGTTGGAAAGTAGGAGGGGGGCCCTGGTATTTGGCTTTGAATCCCTGACTTGCAAGTGTGAAATGGCTAAATCCAAATTAGCTGCAACTGTGCTTTGTACTGCAGTTTATGCTTATCTGTCGAGACTGAGCACAGCACCTGAGGACCACAGGCCGGAGGTGCAGGGAACGGGGCCTCAGAAAATCCAATTTCATTTTGTGACTCAGATGTACTTTGCACTTTACCCAGGATATAATTTTTTGTTGTTGTTGTTTTTAAATCCATCCTTGGTGCTGCCTGGTTGAAGCAGCAGTACCTAAAAGCAAATGTACAGGCAGAGTCGCCTTTGGTTAGTTAGGTCAGGTTATAGACACGTCCCCATTCTGCTGATATAAATTAACTGGTTTCCGGACATGCAGAGAAGTATAAACGAGATAAATGAGAGAAGAAACCAAGGAACCTCATGGGAAACTTAGAAGATCAGCAGATGCATGTGAGGTGTTTTTGTTTGTTAATGCCTTCTGCAGAGAGAGAATCTCATAAGAATAAAGGTGACCTTCAAAGGCAAGGGAGAGGAACATTATATGTTCTGTCAAGCTCTTAGACGACTGTTTCTGTTCTTTCTGAGGTATGACAATAGCTAATTTTCTTTAATGAAAACTTTTCGTCAAATATTTTCTCAGATATTTGTGTTATTTTGCAATATACCTATACACCTGTCACCACGTTCAGCTGAAAATTCCTCTTTCTCCGTTGCTTGCAGTGGTTTTTTGTGGTGCATTTAAAAATCTCTTTTCAAAACTAAGAAAGTGAAGATTCCCTATAAATAAAGCAGCATCAACTCACTCCCCCCCCCCCCCCCCCCCCCCCCCCGCACTTCCCCCTGCAAGGCTAACAGCCAATAATGCCTCTATACATGAAAAGGAGCAGAAAACTTTCTTCTTCTCTAGTGCTGATCATATGCAAGTGATTTATTTAAGGCCACATGGTGAATTGTTTGCAAGGGTGGGATGATTATTTCTTCTGGCCATTTGATTAAAGCTTAGCCTAAATATGTTTGGAAAATTGCAAGTGGTTCAGAAGAACATCTGGAGGTGCTCACTTTTTTTGAAATGTCTGTTTTGATTGATTATGGAAGGGGAGAGGTGTTTTTTATTGACCTGGTAGACATCTCCTAGCCCCAAAATTCAGGAATAAACTCTTTTTTTCATTTGTAAGCTTCCTATCTTCTCCCTCCTTCAATACAAATGCAAGCTTAAATTCTTCTAAGTGTGGAAAGGGCACTTCAGTGATCCCTGCCTAACATCACTGACAGTGTTCTGCATCCTCACCTGAAGCCTGGATTTATTTTCTTAAAGATTCCCACTAGGCAAACCCCATGGAAAAACTAACCCTTGACAGCTCTTGCTGTTTTAACCATCACCTTTTAGAGACAAGTGTGATGATGTGGAGATGACGAAGGGCAGTTTGTTTATGCAAAGGACGGCCTTGCTGTGATTGTTCAGGCAGACGTAGGGACACGCTTTGTCCAGCAAGGTAAGTGGTAGCCTCATTATTGCCATAAGTTTTGCCAGAGACAGAGCTGTCAAGAGTGGCAAATAATGGAGTTTCTTCCGTACTGAGTAAGTGTTCAGAGTAACTGCATGTAAAGGGGACACAAGGATATCTCGGCCAACAGTGACAACTCAGTAGTTTCCTCTGTTGGACAGTCCTTGTGGAATTATGTGCTGTGCTCTACTGTTAAGTTTGCAGACTGCTTCATGGGAATGTTGCCTGGGATTTAACCAAAATAGAGCTTATTAAACTAAAATGGTCCTCTTTAATTGAAATAGATTCCTAAAGAGGCTTGGGGTTTTAAATTAGTGTGTCCCACTACAGATTTAGGGGCTTATTGTTTACCTTTATGTTTGAAAATGCTGCCCTTGACTTTTTTTTTAAATTTTAATCTTATCTAAGTCAAGAAACCATACTTCCATTTGGCTATGTGTTTTTTTGGCTTTGTTCTAATAACTCTTGACCTACCCAGGTAGATTTGACTGACTGGGAATAAGGGTTGTCCCTAGTTATTTCAGTAGCTCATATATGTTGACAGAGGTGTCAGAAATCAGGTTTTATGACAACATAAAGGCTAGAAACCCTACTTAAGAGAAAATACATTCCCATACTTCAATTACCAAACAATTTAGTGGGGGAAACGATTATAACTTGCAGTGCTTCTGGAGTCCAGTAAACAATTCTCTGTTTTGCATGTACTCACATCTGAAAGTTGGTGTTGAGGTCGGCAGGCACATTGATTTCTGCTGCTTGAAATCTGGACTTGCTGTTCTTTCCTCTCTCGGCTGTGCTGGATGGAGCCTTTGGGAACTGTCACAATGTAAATAAATACAGTCTGTTTGTTTCTGTATGTTTAAGTAAGTTGTATGTGTCAAAGAAGGGATAAAAGCTGTGAAGAATTCATTTGCATGCCTTTGAGATGCAGGAAGTACAGGAAGCAATGGTTTTGGGGGAGGGCTAGCAAAGTCATTCCACAGGGGTATAACAATAGGGAAACATGGAGAGTGGTTAGATGCTGTTAGATTAGATTAGTGCAGATTTATTTGGCAAGTGATGTTTATTTTGCTATTAATCATATAGAGATACTTAAAGCTTGAAGAAAAAGTCTTATTCCATGAATCATCATGAAGAATGGTTAGTTTCATGGATGGGTGGTGTGTTTTTATTTTTGTTGCTGCTGGGCTTTTTTTAATGCTTCATAGGAAGAAATTAAAAATTAATATTCTTTTTTTTCTATAGAAATGCTGGAATAGAACTAGAAAATGAAAGATGACAGTAAGATAGTTCAGGTATACTGAATTTCTCTGCTGCCATGATTGCCCCTAGGCTGGATTTTTGTTCCTCTTTTGCATTAGTGATATTATTTTCATGCCTTTTCCCTTGTTATAATTTTAAATGTGGGGAAATATGCTGACTTGTACCAAGTTTTATGTTCCAGTAAAGCAGAGACTGCAAATAGAAAGAACAAATGAATTCACAGTTGGCTAGAGCTAATTTTGTGTAGTTACCAGCTTACATCATGGATTTCTCTGCCAGTTAGCTGTTCGAAAGTAAAATAGGAGGCATAGCATTGCCTGAAACTGAGGGAAAGGTTGGAGTTTCAAAGGGACAGCCTCTTCACACCATTGCCAAATCACCTCTCATTTACTTTGCATTTGCAGGTATAAAATAGGACACAGGTCTGATGGCTGCTGACAACCCTCCTCAATATTTGTGGTTTCCCTTCAAAGGTTTTATTTGCTGTGAACATTTTCTCCTTGAAATCTGCCGTGAGGGAGAAAGTTGGTGTAAGACATGGCTGTGGAGCACCTCGGAGTTGGACGAAAGGGCCTGTGATGAGGCTCCCCACCTCTCCAGTGCACCTACTGCTGCTCGCAGGGCACCCCAGAAAAGCCTGCCTCAAAGCAGCCACCCTGCCTGTATATAGATGGCAATGCTTGAAGCCAGTGAGAACCTTTCCCAGAGGCACGTTCCTGGACTAGGTAACCCCTGCTCCACCCTCCTCCTACTCCCTTCTGGTACCGCTCTCTTACCCATCTTTTCTTCTGGTTTAGCTGCTTTTTTCTCTCTGAAGACTATGCAGATGCACAATTCCCTCTTGTTTACAATCTCTCTTAATCCTGCTGTGAAGAGGGGCTTCTTCCATTGCTTTTCTCCCTTGTAATGCAACTAAGCCACCATCAGCCTTATCTAAAGGACCGAGATGGTTTATCGCTGGAACTTCTCCTGACCTCCAGCCCCCTCCTGCTCTTACGCTCTGTCAGCTACAATTCTTTAACATGCACCTTTAGTGGATAAACAGTTAACATGTTCCTACATTTCTCAAAATGCATGGAAAGGGACTTGTAGGATTTGTGGCAAATACGTGTGTTTACCACTGTATTATTAGCATAGCCTTTTCCCGAGTCCCAAATGCTGGCCTATTTGCCCTTATTGGGCTACTGTTCTACTTTCTCTTTATTAATTTCTAAAGCAAATTTGAGCTATATATTAAGTGCTACAATAACTCTGTGTAGACTAGTGCTTTCTGACTTCAGTTAACCTGTAGAATGGATTTGTATTTTTCAGCATTTCCTTTGACCCACTTTGCTGAATTAGTTTCCAGTTTCCCTGAAAAAGACTGTCTTGCCTCCCTTCTGGTTTTGCTATTTCCTTTTGTTTGCTGAAATATTTAATAAAAAGTTGCATCAAGTAAAAACCATAGACAAAAGTGCAAGTGGAGGAAATTTCATTGGCTGAACAATACAGAAGATCAGATTTGGTGACCTTCATTTTTAGACATATTTTCCTTAATTCTTAACTAAAGTCAATTGTCAAGATTTTTTTTGTTTGCTTGATTGAACTATTTACTTTAGGCTAGCTGAAGATAAATCCTTCTCTTGTTCAGTTTTTACTATCTTGATGCTTGTGATTGATGTCATCATATTTCTTTTTTTGGTCATTCACAGAGTGTTTCATAGTAGAAGCATTACCTGGTAATAAACTAGTGGACTGCCTCCCTCTGTATTGATTTTTTGAGAGCAGAAATGGCATCTTTCATATCTTCATGGTGTTATTTTAAACAAAGTTATTTTAAACAAAGAAGAAAGGAAAATGAGATTAATACTCTCCCTGTCCCTTCATATCATCTCTTAAACATGTGGTACAGTGTTGGAAACAGTGAGTAATCCTCACCTTCGCAGCTCCACCAGCCAGAGTATTTCATGTGAGAAATGTTGTTTTGCTGACGCAGGGCCCTGCTTACTCCAGTGGGTTTCTCTTTGTGCCTTTTGAGATGCCAAAAATCTAGTGCATAGGTCATGCAGAGGGAAATTAATTCGGTGCCATCTCGTTTCAGCTCCTGCTTATCCTTATCATGTGCCTGTGCCCTCCTCCAGGGGCTGGCAGGGGCTCTGCGGAGTGGTCTGTGACAGGAATAGCCTGGAAAGTTGCTTCAGGCACGAGCAGGGCTGCCTCCCCTGCCCTTAAGAGCTGGCTGGCTCCACGCCTGCCCTTGCCACATGTGCCCAAGCCAACCGTGTCATACTCCCTCCTCTCCTACTCACAGTGTTCCTGGATCATTCAAATAATGTTGCCTTGAAAATGCAGCATGGAAGTTTTAGAGGATGACTTCGGGTAGGGTTTACATGTTAGACACCAGTACCTGCTTGGCTCTGTACCTGCTCTGAATTTACCTTAGCTTCAGGGAAGTGCCTATGAGCACAAATGTGACCAAGAGGAATAAAGTTGGCTTGTATTGTTTGGAAGAGTGGCATGAGAAGGGTGCAGAGGATGGTTGTGTCAGGGTTGGAAGTCTTGGAGGAGCTGGAGCCATGTCAGCGCAAACCATATGTAAGAGATTGGGACAAGTGTGGTGAAAGCCACAACAGCACAATGCACCTATACCAGGACTTTGTGGTATTGCAGCTACGTAAGTGTGGTTCAAGCATTGTAAAAGAAACCCCTTCCAGATATCACAAATCATTCTCCTTTTGAAAGTTCTTCATTGTTTCAGTCTTCCCACACCTCCCAGCCTCAAATGCTTTGCCTCACGCTCTAGTCTAAACATAATAAATCTTGCCCTCATTTTTTCAATCTTCTGTTGCACTCAATCCCTGCACTATGGAGACCATGGCCTGCCTTTTGTATTATTTTCCTGCTTTCAAGGTATGCCTATGGTTTAGCAGTCTCCTCATTCACACCATTACTCAAAACCAACATCTTTCTTTGTTTCGTGTGAATTTGATGGTGTGAAGTCTGTGCACCAGAAACTGAACTGTAACCACCAGTTGTTTTCTCTATAGTTACCAGTAAGCAAGTCCTCTCTAAGTATGCATGTCTCCATTTTGAATGCCAAAAAGATGCTGATAGCTTCTAAGCCAATCATCTATATGCATGTCTCCATTTTGAATGCCAAAAAGATGCTGATAGCTTCTAAGCCAATCATCTATATGCATGTCTCCATTTTGAATGCCAAAAAGATGTTGACAGCTTCTAAGCCAATCATCTGTTGGTCTGACAATCATCTGTTGGTGTTTAAAAAAACAACACCTTCACTTGAGTAGGAACCTTGTCCTCCTCTTCTCTGTCTACTGTTTGAGATTTCACGTGGTATCTATGGTAGTTAGGATATTGCAACATTGTTGGGGCCATACGGAGATACCCAAATTTGTCCTAGTCCTAAATTTAAAAGTAGCTTAATTTCATAGAGTTAGCTAGTTTTGAAAATATTTAAAGTCTACACATACCTGGATAAACTTTAGAGGACCTCTCTTAGCTCTTATTTTAGGTATGTTTCAATGGTTATGCTAGTGACCTTTTTCAGCAGGAGAATTCATGTTAATTCATGGCAAGCCAGAGCATTATTATAAACCTCTTGACTGTTCCGTTTTTTAGGGCTTTGAAATGTAATCAAAGTGGATTTATCTGATACTGAGAGATGAAACAGTTACCAGCCTTAGGTCTCCTCCCTTTAATTTTTCTAGGAGGTTACTGCCAGAGTAAACTGAAATTGGAGGTGGTTTATAGTCATGCTGCAGCCTGTACACTGCACTTGCTCAGGAGTTTATCCAGGAGGATCAGCTGATCCTACTGCAGGATGGTGACCTCTGGCAGAGACACAGGACAGAAACAGCTGCTTCAGCTCTCCCAGCTAAACCTGCTTACGGCGATGGGTGGGAGTTGTTAATACCATTATTTGTTTAATTGTAGGGCTAATAGATTTGTGTGTGTGTGCTTTATTACAATAGAATACATTAAATAGAAGCGGAGGGAAAATTGAGTGTGCTACTTGGGAGCTGGTTCCCAATTATTATTCCTTTCTATTAAAAAGAGACTAAAATGAAAAGTAACGAGAATCATACTCTGCTTTAAACTTTCCAGTAAAAGGGCAGCCCACCTTGAAATGTCTGGTGCAAGGGGGGTGCGCAGTGCTTTTAGGAATACAGGGCAAGAGTGAATTTTAATTAGCCTAGTCTTCTTATTTTCCTCCAAATATAGATAGGCTTAGCTTTCTCAACTTTAGTACTTGAGAATAGGCAGCCAAATGTGCTCTGGGAACTATTTACTAGGAGTCTGTTAGAAAAATGGGAATCTAAAAGTTATTTCTATTTTAATAAAGTCAGGATAAAGTTTTTAATGCAATCCCACTCCCCTCCATAATACCCTTTATAAACAAAATAGAGATAAAACAAATACTTGCTTTGCAAGCTACTGCAGGGATCACAGTGGTATTTTGTACTGGCTTGTGAAGTGCTGTGGGAGCTACCTCCTATCCTTGGGTCCGCTGTGGATCTGCAAGGGATGGTCCTCTCAGGAAAGAAGATGAGGGCACTTGGCACTGGAAAGTATCTTACCCATACTGGAGATGGTGAGAAAATTGGCAATGAGGAGGTGACTAGTCATTCTGCAAGGCCTGGTCTGGGGCCAGTTTTCATTTTCATCTTGTTCTCTTTCTGTTTTTCTTTCTCTCTCGCTTTCGTTATTTATACCAATGAGCAAATGTTGCTTATTTTTAGCAGCCTTTCCATTTTGACCGGGCACTGATCCTAAGTAATGGAATACTTGTGGCCCTCCCTCAGGCACCATTCTACCTCTAGTAAGAGCAGACAAATGCAAGCTTTGGTGTAGGGAGTTATTGATTTGCTTCCAGGCAAGTAGGTGTGTGTGATACATATAAAAGGTGCCCATGCATATCATCTATTAGCACTCCAACATCTTATCAAATGGCCTTGCATGATCTGCCTTGGACTCTTTGCGAGAAAAATATTATGTTGTGTACCTCCATAAAGTAAGCAGCCTCACAACTTCCTTATTTTAGAGGATATAAACCCAACCCTTAAAGCCCAAACCCAACCAAATATGCACACCCATTTCCACAAACAGAGCTAGAGCAAAGTCCTCCCTTGAGTGCAGACAGTTTCAGTTCTGGGAAGCAGGTGGATCAGTTAACAGAAGGAGAAGTAAGAGTTACATAGGTAGCGCAAAATGCTGTAAGCCCCATTTTTATCCTTTTCTAATTTAGATCTTGTATCACCAGGTTATTGCAGAGATGCTGTAGTGACAATAGAGTCCTGAGGGAAGCAGTTAGGGGAGGGCATCCACTGAGGTGTGGATGTCTGGGGAGTCCCTGCCTCACAGATTAGCAGCTGGCAAGCCACATCTTCCACTGAGTGTCCTAGCAGCTTTATGTCTACCTTCCAATTTCCTCTTCTAAACTCCTTTAGGCTGGGAAAAAAAAAAAGTAAGGGAGGATGTATCCAACTTGGGACAGCAAAGTTTATCCTTTCCTATCTTTACTCAAAGCATATCCAAAAGAACTTCAGAACCAAGAAGGAGTAGCTACATACTTAAACTGCAAGGAAAGAGATGCAGACTTTATGGTCTTACCCATCCATGCTAGTCCTGCATCGCCCTCAAGTACAAGGGATTTTCTGGGATAGCAAATGCCCTTGGTCACTGTTGTCTGCTTTGCATCAACAGCGCTTCTTTCCTAGAGACATTTGTATTGCTGGTGGTGAGGTGCTTTCTGGCTCATGCCTATTTCAATTCCAGCTTGAAGGAAAGCAGGTGAGGAGATTGTCCCACACTGACAGTGTCACTGAGACCCCACCCAACCTACAGGTATAGCTGCATAACTGCTTGGTCCTCTCAGTAGGATCTAGCTTAGTTTTAACACACTCTATAGGTTTCTGTCTTCCTTGTTTTCAGGCCTGACTCATTTTGATAGGGTTAAGAACCTACTTACATGCATGCTTATGCTAGCAGAGGAAACTAATTTTCTGCTAATGGAAGGACAAGGGGGGCTAGGAGGACATTAGTCCGCCACAGCCAGAGCAACCAATGGCCCTGTGCTTAATTTGCTAATGCCGTGTCTACCCACTTTTGCTACTGCTGTGAAATTACCATTGATTGCAATTGAAATATATTTGAGATGGGGAGGAGAAGTAACCTTGTTTGGGAAACAAAATTATGCTGCCTTTGAGAGGGACCTAGGTACCTTTTCTACTATAGATCTTTGTAATCTTTTCACCTTTTCCCCTGTTCCAGTTGCTGATGATTTTTTCTGTGCTCTGGTGGATATCTCAGTTGAACCGAGTCTCCTCTTTGCCAAGTCCCTGTTTTGGTACTGTCATTCAAGATCCAGTTCTTATTGACTATCCTGAACTGGTGGAAGGGGGGAAGGTATCTATTCTGAAGCTACTCTTTTAAGTTTAGCCATATTTGTATACTATGATCTGCATGCCTCTTCCCCCAAATTACTAAAATTGCAGCACAGTTGTCCAGGGTTTACTTTCCAGTAAATGACTCTTATAGTTGGTATTCCCATTAATGACTATCTTAGTCTGAAATGCAGCAAGACATCTAACATGAGTGGGATATGATACCCACCACAAATAAATACAACACTGCATGTTTTCATATTTTCAGGTAAGCAGGCTGGTGTTAGGGAAAAAGGTTAGTCTATTAACACCTCTGCTCAAAAGCAAGCTGACTTCCTTTCTACATGGAATAATTATTTTTTCACATAAGTCCTTAGTGCCTCTGCTTTGCTTGCACTTGCAAGTCTCAAACATTGCAATACAGATAGCCCTTTATGAGTGGAATCTGAGGTCATGTGTCTGCATTTAAAATTTGAAATCACTGTGCATGGACTATCGTGCACTGGCTTGTGAATGCTGTAAGTGTAGGGGCTGTGGGTCCATATTTCAGGTGTGAAGAAAGTAGGGCCTTTTTTAGCACTTAAAGCTCATGTGTGCAACTCACACTTATGAGTACCTTTGGCAGAGCTTTATAAATTCTGTCAATTCATAGCTGGCATCTCACCATACCTATGGTCAGGACTACATATAAATATGTATCTGTTCTATACATAACAGAACCATTTAGAGCATCCCTACAGCATAAAGGTGAAGTGAACTCGGGCACAAAATTTATTATACCTTTGTGGAAGACCTGCTGGGGAGAATACTGAAAGGCCTTTTATCTGCCACAGTCCAGGGTTCACCAGTCATGTTGGGTGTCTGGCAATCCATGTGTCTGTTTATACAGTTCCAGCAAGGATTAAGGATCTTTGACCAAAGACAGTTCAGATACAGGTGATGGTGGGAACAGTGATTGTAACCAGCATGACAAGGAAATACCAGAGATAGGAAGGCTTCTATCCTGGATCTTGAATCCTGGGACTTTCATGGATAAAAGGTTGCAGCTGGAGTTGGAGAGGTTGTAATGACACACAAATCTTTGGTTTAATCATCTTCTAAAGTCGTGCCCAGGGTTGGCTTACAGAAGATGAAAAAAGCTAATGAACCCTGAGGAGGACTGATCTGCAGCTGTCCTCAATAGCTTCCTTGAAGGAGATCTTTTTTCATTGCATATATAACCACTGCATGTTGCTGTTTTGAGCAGCTGTGTCTTGGCTGCTCTGATATGCTCATTGCTGGAACTTTGTCTTAAAACTCTAGCCAACACCTGAAAAAATATTATTTAAGGTGGCATTAACATCTAGGTTCCAGCCACAATTTTGAGCTGAGCACACTGCAGTTGAAATAGGAGAGCCTGTCCGTGCCTTAGAAAGCTTATTTTTCTATCTGCAGACACTTAACTTTGAAAGAGGAAATGGGTAAAGGCGATCTAGCTTGTTTCATCCAATGTGAGTTGGCTAGATGAGTCAGGGAGATTCTTAATAGGTGTGAGATTGCAGTAAGATTGGAGCAATCTGGCAGAACTGTAAGAAATCTGATTTAAAACCCCCAAATGTCAATCCACACTCAGTAGCAGGGCTAGGAGAAGGACCTCAGGAATGGAGCATAAGACTGGATTTCAACTTCTCTTGCTGCCCTTGCCACAAATTTCTGTGTACTTATATATGCTGTATACCCATATTTCACTGCTCTGCTACACTAAGAATTTCTATGTTGTGTTGCTGTATGACAGAAACTGTTAGTCTTGCACCAATAGCACAATTTACAAAGGACATGCTCAAGTGATCTAGAGTGACTGTAACTATGCTGGTGGAAAAATTTGAATTCAGAAATTGAAAGGGCACATTCACAAAGAAAAAAGTTGCATTACCGACATTTGTTAACCAAAATACCATAACTAGCTTGGGGTAAGAGTTTAAGGCTGTCTTTTGTGGTAACAGGCCTGTGTAGAGAAACTGGGAGAGTACTGGGGTGAAAATTGCAAGCTGTTTGAAAACAATGTTCGATACTATGGCTATGTTTTTAAATTAGTTCAAGTAAGGAGCCTTTTTGTCCTAGCAAGTATAAAGTATTAAATGAGATGTTTTGCAAATATTAAATATATGCTTGTGTTAATATGTTATTGGCTAGTTAGTATTTTGAATAAAGTTGATAATTGTGAAAGCTTTAAAAATTAACTCTTTGCAACTGATCATTTAATTATTATTGAAGGCAGTGAAGGAAATCTGAAACATTCAGTAATTTCAGCAGTACAACTGAGGAGGCTATCTTCTGTAATTCTCTAATATTTCTGATGCAAGAACAGAGACGAGGAAATTGTCTTAAGCGATTGCTTTTGGAAAAACATCCTTGCTGGTAATTTCTTTTTTATTCACAGAATACCTAAAAGAAGGGATAAATTAGTGAAGAAAAAAAAATAAATATTGCAACACACCGCTTAAAGGTGTTAATATGACACTAATGAACCATAGCCTTTCCAACTCATAGCTGGCAACATTATCACCCATCTGTTCCGAGCGGGATGTGCAAGCTGAAGTCAGGGCTGAAAACCCTCCACCTGTTTTCAGAAAGTGAGTGAGCACACACTGAAGTTACTCAGCGTATTCGTTCTGTCTTCAGCAGTCTGGGTGATGTTGTTACTACTACTTTTCTGCTGTCTCATATCTCCCACTGCCATGTGCCAGCTGATAGGGGAGCTGTGACATACCACACCCCCGCGGCTGGGAAGGGGGTCACATGGACTGGTCTCATCCAGAGCACTTTAAAGAAACTGATAAGCTCTATCTCATTTAACTTGGCCTTTGGAAGACGCTTGTGGAAATTTCTGCAAAGGAGGTGACATCAGTTGTTGTCACAGCTGCTGTGTAAGTCTGCAAGGCTCTGTCTGTTCAGTATCTGCCTGGGGTGTGTATGTGTGTGAAAATAGATATTGTTAATAGATTGCATTTAAATCAAACCCAGTTCATATGAAGCTGGCAAGGAAGTTTGATCGCTCAGAATACGTGCATTATCATCGAGACTTGAGGCAATGATGGAGTATGCAAACTTAATAAAGCACGAAGACGTCCAGCTTTGGAGGGCCAGTGTTACATTTGAAACAAACCTTCTCTCCGGGGAATTCCAAGTGTTAGCATGTGGGACATACTCCAGCTGCTAGCTGCTCAGACTTAAAATAAACCAGGCAAAATCCCATATTCAGGCTCTACCAACTGAGGCAAGCTACTATTGCAAACATTTCATCTTCCTTTTTCTTCCAGTTGTGTCCAAATGACAACAGATATTTTTGAAAGGGCATTTGAACCTTAGTATTTCACAGAGATTTCCTTGTGCTTCTCTGTAGTGATGTGTTTCTCAACACAGTTATAAATTTAGCAAAGAATCTGATTTGTACAGGTTGAAACACTGTTCCAGGAAGGCTGAAATTAAAAAAAGAGTTAGAAGGAGTATTTCTAGCTTGTGTGACAATGACATTGCTGCCAATACTACTGCTTTCCTAATCCTAGATACTTTAAAAATCTCAGCATGACTTCATTTACAGAGAACTATTTGCCTCATTGAACTGTGGAGACCCTTTTCCTTAAAGAGAAACACATGTGACTTAAGGGTGATTTGTTTTTTTCTTCTTTCTTAACATATTGAAGAGGAAATAATTTAATGTGGAAGACACCATAGCACGATTCCAGGGAAAAAAAGATGTCTGGGAGATGTACGATTGTTTGACAACTAGGATATGAATAACTTTGAGGAGGTCTGAAAATAGACTACAGTACTGTTTTCTTTGTCTTGTGGTTTGAAATTTGCTTCAGTTTTTTTTTTTTTTTAATTTTATGTTAATAATCCTCTGACTATAATTTATTTCTAAGGTACTGAGATGCTTGGGAGGGGTGGGAAAGAATCACTTTAATGCAATCTATGCAAATAATATCTAATTTTTTTCAACATTGTCCTATGTGAAACTTCATTCATCAAAACTACTCAGTTTTTCTGTGATAAAACCTGTTGAGCAACATAATACACAACATTTAGGAATTCAGTCCTCTTATTACTGTCAAAGCACAGATATTATGCTCTACCAGTCAGCTTGAAAAGTGTGCAAGTGACTGATGTGACTAACCTTCCTGTTTCTTTTCTTCTTCCTTTAGACACAGACACACAAATTCTTGTTCAAACCAACAAGATTATCCAGGATATATTTATAAGGGTTAACTCTGACAAGCTTTGGTTAATCATATACAGTGCTTGGGATATCTTTTGAAGGTATCCTGAACACTGTGACAGAAGTATTTGTCACTCAAACTATTTATAATTCTAGGAGTTTGGAGGGCAGATAAATGCTTATGCTTTTTCATATGAAATGACAGCTCTTCCTTTATACAAAAGAAATTGGCTATGCCTGTATGGATACGTCAGGCAGATCTGGACCATGCTGTTTTTTTGAAATGCCATATTTACATCCTGGATGCACTTCTTGTCACTTGATTAACCTTTCTGTCTCACAGATGACATTGTAGCTCTGTGAATGTCAGCTTGTTGTCTGCTGGACCTCTTGTTTCTGTGGATGGTTGGAAGAGGTCGGTGCAGGGTAACTCAAGAAACATGAAACTATTGTCCATATAGTACCTCCACTAGGAAATCTTCAAGGGCTCTCAAACTGAATAAAACTATGAGCTCTACTGTTAACCTTTTTTTTTTTTGATGACGTGCAAAACTATACTAAGGCCAGTCAGCCTTTGAGAAGTAACACTGATAAGCATCACAGATTTTTTTCTTTATTTTCCTAACCACCTCAAGCAATTAGTTTTGAAGATTTCTTGGCAAAGTTTACATGTAGGTTATCTTTCCCTCCTATTCCTTCTTATGTCTCTTGAATTATTCTTAACTCTATGTTTCTGGGAATCACGGGCAATGTATAGACACAACGCCTGCAGCAGGCATGCAAGGAATGTTATGAGGGTAGCAAGCTTCCCATTTCCCTGGTCACTCAGAAGATTTATGTGCCAGTATAATGAGAATGAATGATGAGCTGTTTTTCGTTGACAGAGACTTTATCGGTCTGTCTACGCACAAGAGGTTTTGAAAGTTGATAACCTTTGTGCTTCAGGTTTTGTTTTGAACAGATGGAACAGGAGAAAATAGTTATTGGTAGATGTAAAACTGGACAAACAAACTGAAGGGTATTAGCCAAGCTCTGGCAGTAAATCTGAAAATCTGAGCTATTTATACAGTTGGAAACAGAGTTGGGATATTTTCATTATTTTGGGACACAGCATGGACTTCTATAGAGTTACAGGATGCTCCTGCCTAGAATTTCAGTCTATTCTATTTTTTAGGTTTCTGTGAGACAATGTGATATATTGCAGCTTTGGTCTGAGCACTGAATATAAATGAAGGGGCTGATTTTGAACTCTGAAACTGAGAAGTCTCTAGGTCACTCTAAAGTTGCCCAGACACAAGGCATGTTAAAGTATTTTTTTTGCCATTCAAGAGCAAGATAAAATGTCCATAGACAGAACCACTATTACTACTATATAAATTATTCACTTCAACACCTTTCTCATATCATATCAAGTTAATGACCATTTTGTGTGTCTGGTATACATCCAGAACCCCTGTTGTAAAGTCAAGGTTGTGTGAGATATCCCAGTTTGCATTAGTAAATGCTATAGGACACTATATTATTTTGACAAGTATCATAAAGCTACATAAATAGAAACCATACTTTTAGGATTTTTTTTTTCTAAAGGATACAAAGTAAAGATTAAATACCGAACTGTGATTTTTATATATATTACATAACCACCCCCCCCTTTATGTCGTAGTCATAAATTCTTGGGGACCTGAAAGATAAGAGCCTGAAATTTTTTGCTTTTATATACCTAAAATGTAGCAAGCTTTAGAAAAAAACTAAGTATTATGTCTACTGGAACCACATTAATTCCAGAAGAAACCTCTGTCTTCTCTGGTATTTATGATCTCCTAATATCCACTCCTTAAAAGTTTTGGTATTCTCGAATGTTCTAGCAGCTCCATGTTATAAGCTTTTGAGGCTGATTTAAAATTTCACCATGCATTTTTGAAGTTTGATAAAGAACTTAACCTGGGACTTAAGGGCTTAGGTCCTATTCAGAAGTTGCCCATGTGCAAAAACATTTTTCTGAAACATATGGGAAAGAACTGGGTGCTCTTACACACATGCCTGGAAGATAATTGGAAATCACTGTGCTCCATTTTTCAAAAATAGGATCCATAAAACCCCCTCCTGGAATGACACAAAGCACACACATTTTCTCTTTGGAAGGCTTTAACTTGGCGTTTTTATGCGTACCTACAATATGGTGGTTGGAAAGGTATTTGGAAGCGTTCCCTCAATAATAGTCTCATCACCATCCTCATATCTGTGTTGGCTGTATTGGATACAGACTATTTACCTCTGTGCCGTTGTATAGCAACCCGTGAAAGTTAGAGACAGAACTGTGTACGGTGCTTAGTGATGGCAGCCAGGCCAGACAGTGGCAGCCATGTGGAGATTCTTGTGTCTGCTGTGCACAGTCATGGACAGTGGCACTTGGCTGGGGGTCTTGTGGGGAGAGGAGGCAAGAGGTCCAGCCAGAACAACCCTGTTTAATGCATGGTGCAACCAGGGGAGAAGAAAAAGGAACAAAACTGCTCTTTTGGGAGCTCCATCTTTCCTAGGTGTGTGCCTGTGCCTAAATTATTTCATTCCCTGAACTTGTAATGGAAAATCTTGCATGATTACAGCTTAATATACCATAGTCTGTATTTATGACTGAGTTGGCTTGAGTTAACAGTACCTTTGGAGATACACTGCTAGCAAAACATGCACCCCTAGCCAAAATATGCCTTTTATCAAGATGGGTTAGGAATATCCAGTGCTTCCCTACAGGCATGCTGCTACCTGTAGGTGAATTTAATAACACTAGATCATTGTAGTGTGGTTTTTACTGGCTTTTTTTCTTCATTCTTTTGAATCTATTTACTTAATCTTCCTACTATCAAGAGAGAAACACAACTATGAATGCAAAAGCAGGGTCAGATGGTGAGACTGGGTTGAAAGAAGGTATTTAGATTCTTAGGATGGTGCTCAAAAGAGCTGTGGGCTCAGCTATGCTACACAGCCAAGTACACTATAGAGATCCCTGAGCTAATGCCATGATCGGAAGCTCTGTTAGTGTTGTTCTGTTCTCCCTGGGCTAATTAACAAAGGTGCCTCTCAGCATACCTAATTAGCTCCGTTCCTGCAGCATCCTCGGGGGCAGGGCTAATTAGCGTGGGTGCTTTGCTATAGAGACAGGGCTATATTGCCTCTGGGATCTAAGCTAGCATCCGTGCACGGCATTGCAATGTACCGTGTAGACAAGCCAGTTTCCTCAAAGCTACCTCAGGATCTCTAACAGCCCTTTGCTGTGTAGACTTGCCCGGTGCATTAATGAGACCCCGAAAGCTTATGCAGGGAGAAGGATAGCAGCTTGGGATGTGGGCTAGAGGGTAACATTCTGGGAGACAGATGTTTCAGGATGAGTCCCAGATTCATTTGCATTTACTTTACCTCTGCATCTACTTCTTAACTTTGGATTAAAAGTGTTGTTAAAAGTCTTCATCAGCTGTGGTAAAGGCAAAAAATAGGCCTATATTGAGGCACATGAAGTCTGAACCTGCTACCTTGCAGCTTGCTTGTTTTTTGCTTTTAGGTTCTCAGCTAAACTTGTAGCTACTAAAAAATAGTTACAAACTAATGAACTGAAGCATTTTTAAAGCATATTTCCCTATTGCTGTGGTCAAATAATAATGATAACAAAGTATTCTTTATGGTTTTACAGACACTGCTTTCTCTGATCTTTGCAAGCTTGAGTAAGCATAGCTTCACATGAGCCCCTTGATGAGGCAATACAACAATTTTCCTAGTACAAATACTAAATCTGAGATGTGAAGACCAGCCAAAAGTAACCTGCATTTATTAGAAGGAACATGTACTCCCTCGTTTAACTTATTCTTGCACTGTGCTCCTCAGAATTTTCTTGTACCAATATTTTTTTTATCAGCACTGTTTTAACTTGCCGATATCAGGTGATTGCAGGTTCAGTTTAGCTGAGCTGACTTGAAAATGTTGCACTGCACTGTACAAGAGCTGCAGAAAGGTGGCTTATTATTCACAAAGGGGCTGTACACTGTAGAGGGCTGATAAACAAATGATCCACTGTTTCTGTCCTCTGCTTACAGTATCAGTAGCAACAGGCTGCACTGATACCTTCCCTGATAGCTCAGCCTTGCACAGAAAAACAGCGTCATTTGTGGCTGCAAATTCTAGCCTCTGCATGGAGTCCTTGGGGGCTCAGCACCTCCCAGAAGCACAGTGGGAAACTCTTCCTGACGAGTAGGAAAGATCTGTCAGAGACAGCCTAATATGCCTCTTAATCTTACTTCACTTTATTCTCATCATTCTAACAACCTCAAAGATACATAACACGCAGCTATCCAATTTTCTCTCCTTCCCACAGGGAAAGCCTGTGGCTACACCTGCATCGTATCTGAACTGATCTTGGGAGTGGTCTGAAGCCTGCAGTGCTCATTGTGTCTTGCTGTGCAGAGTTCATGTTGTCTATGAGCTTTACCTCCTCTGGTGCATAGACACCAAATGATGGTGCTGCCCATTTGTGAAAGACCCATTTTTTTACTGGGAGAACACAGTGGAAGACATGGAAGGTACCTGGTCAGACAAAGGGAGGTGACTGCTGGAGTTCCATTGCAGCCATGTATGCTTGACATGCACAGATCAGCCAAGAATGCATATCAGCAGGTAAAAAAATCTAGACTTCCTAGCCATGTTCTTAAATTCAGCCTCAAGGATGAACACTGCCTGAAAGAGAAAGCAGAGGTGACCTCTGCTTCTCTCACTTCCAGTAGGGAGAAGTCCTGTGAGAGATGCTGAGCCTTTGTAGCATTTCTCTAGAAATGCAGGCAGGAGAGGGGTCTCTTGCAGCCAAATCACCTTGTGGCTGTTTCCATATCCACCTACCAAACTCTGCTGTTGTGCAAGAGGGGCCATTCTTCCTGATGTTCCTTCTTGGATCAGTTGTAGTTAGGTGCAACATGTGAGTTTTCAAACAAGATGTCACCAAGACCTCCTAGTTAGAGCTATTCACAACATCCTCTTCAGAGAAATGACTTCTGGCTTTAATGGATGATTGTGTGCCATCAAAGAACAGCATTATTTACATGTATGGATCCTCCTTTGTGGATATTGCAGAAATATTCCTGTTTGAGCTATGTGCAAAAGAAATCTGGGATTAAAAAAAAAGCCCCTCATGAGCAGAGAGGAACAAAAGACAAAGAGATGTGTGTCTCAGCAAGACTTCCACAGAGAAGCCTCAACATGTGTGCCAGGTGAAAAAGAATAACAGGATGACTTCAGTGTTGGCTTGCGATGGGCAAGGGTGGGCCCTTTTCATCACAGTCTGGCAGAGAAACGTATAGCTTCAGCAGAGGGAGGAAGTATAGATCCTTACTTCAGAAATATAAATCCTTTTTTAATAAGTGACTGAAACCGCATGAGTAAAGAATTCTTTTCTAAAGAAAGATGTCTTTCGTAAAGAAAAACTTCTTTCCTCATATCTTTAACTCTTTCCCTGCCTGATGGAATGTTGCTATTGCTTTCACTTTCCTGCCTTGTTCAATCTCCTGTGCATTTTGTGGAAAGAGTGAGCAAGCTGTGTTGCTTAACACAAAGAGGTCTCCAAAAGGTCAACAATCACACCTAGACCTACACCAGAAATAACTGCAAGACGGGGAAGTTGCAGAATGCCCAGTGGCCACGTGATCCTACAGGAGCCTCAGAGAAGGGCTTTTAAAGGAAAAGGCATCCATGTTCTTATTGAAGGTGATTTTTTTCTTTCTTGTTTTTTTTTTTCCCCCGAGGCTTAGGTTCCAGTAACAGATTCATCTTGCCTATTTTGAGCAATGCATCTAGTCACCTAAGCTCTGGCTGTAGTCAATGAGGCTAAATAAGCACATCTAGAGGACAATTCATCCCATGTGTGTTAATTTGGAGAGGTGGGGGTGGTGGAAATGAGTGCCCTTGGGAAGGGTCTGCCTGCTCCTGATGACCACACAGGGGGACTAGGCAACTTTCTGGGACTGTTTTTTGTTTCTGGCAAAAATTTGAGTAATGCAGTGCTGCCTATGGTTTTGTTTTGGCTGAAGCAAGGAAGTACTGGAAAATACAAGAAAGAGGCTGAAGCCTGAACATTAACCAGGTATCACAAAGGTGTATGTAAGGGTCCATGCCTCTGAATAAAGGATGGAGATAAGAAAAACATTTTTAAGTTTAATATGCTTGTACTTGAACAGTTGCTAGCAGGATTTGAACACAAGATAGGAAGTCAGTATTTGCGTACTGGTTTTGGTCTGTTGCTGTTGAAGTTGTGATTGGGTTTAGATGCTATTACGATTTACAGAGAATACGACACCCTTGAGAGTGATTTTGTAGCACAGATAAAATATAATGAATCACCTAGAGCCAGAGTGCAAAATTTTCCACTCCCCTACTTATGTTTTATTTTGATATCTGCAATTCACCACTTTAAACAAAACAAATGGTTTTTGATTTGCTTTGTGCAATGAAAGTCAAGGCTAATTTTCATAGGAATATTTAATTTAAGTACTGAGATAAGAGCGACCAACCGAGATTCTGACAATTTTATCAGTGCAGTCTAGTGTATAAATCTTGTTACAACAACACTTGCCCTGAATAAAAAGCAGGTATGCTAGCAAAGACAAGAGATTTCCCAGTCTAATGCATCCCAGATGATTCCAGTCTGGGCATATTTGTGCAATCTGAGTGAGACTGGCCTTGCTCTCTGCTGCTTTTGTTGGACCTGGTGGCCAGACGACGCTCAGCACCAGGCAAGGCTGAGTCTGCTGAGCTTTGGGATGCTGGGGAACTTTGCTGAGAAAGGAAAGACTCATGAGAACAACTTGATTCTCTGCTTTTCCACCAGTGGCTAATTTTAGCAAAACTGTCCTTAGCACATGTGTGTGGGAGGGCAGACATTTCCTTTTTACATGACCTTACTTTGTATAGAACCAAATCCAGACCAGTGATTTCTCTCTCCCTTCCTTCTTTTCAAATTCACCTCACTGAAGGCAAAAAAAGAAAAAAACTTAGAGAAATCTGGAAATCTGGGGTTTGTGTGAAGGAGCAAATTTAAGTAGGAAGCAAGTTAGCAGAAAGTTTCTTGCTGAAACTTGAAACTATACCAAAACATTTGGTCCAATGTCCCAGAGCTGTTTTCCTGCTGTTCTCTTCATCATTTGATTTATGAGTTTATATGTGCCTAACAGGTAGAACTCTGGGCTGGAACATATATTTTTGTTCAGGTTGCAAATCCTTCCTGTGCCCCCACTCTGCTTTTCCTGCTCCCCATGGTAGCAGAAAAACTAGGGCATGTTTATAAAGGTACTGTTTTCTTCCTTGGCCAATCGTGCTGGCTGAATGACTCATAAACCAAACACTGATAATATCAGCTGACAGTTATTTAAACCTGAGGTTTCAGGTTAAGGAGTAACAATGAATGCAAATATAGCTGGTGAGAGGCTGTTTGTAATGCACACGTGTGTGTTAGATCTTGAGAATTTTTAAGGATTGTTACCACAAAGCTCTATAAAACAAAATTAGAAGATACAGGGAGTTCATTCTAGGGTATATGTCTGTTTTGACGATATGGAGGTGTACTTGCTTCTCAGGTAACCCCCAAAAAACCTGCAGCTGATTCCTGAGCTCAATAGAGTGAACACCTCTAGTTTTCCTTGCAAACACCTCTTGTTAGTAACAGGATTGCTGGTCACTTGTGACTGTCTCCTGAAAGAGGAAGGTATAGTATGGTAGTTTAAAAAGACCGTAGTGTTGTGTAAGTGCCAGTAATTAGTTAAGCTGTGCCTGGAAATGCCTCCATTTGGGGCATGGTCTTCTCTGCTCCAACCCACTAGCGCATTCCAAGGAGCTAGGTCATTGCAGAGACCACTCCAACAGGCAGGTTGCACACAGCCACCCACTGCCACCATCTGAAAGAGGGAGCTAACATAGACATGGGCCGTTTGCAGGAGGGTTCTCAGAAATGGCAACAGGCAGATTTCATGGTCTCATTCTTTCAACGCAGCAATATCAACTATGGCGCTGTCAGAAGGGTTTCAGTTTAGAAAATCTCCTGCTTATTCTATTAGGGTAAAAAATGTCCACTTGCCCCTTGCACAGATTTTCTCACTCTGGATGTACAGGTGGCTTGAAATTCTTTTTTTTTTTTTTTGACACCTCATTGTATTCCTCATCTTCTCTCCCGTAGAGAGAAGAGAGCTGCCTTGCTGCTGCTGAGCTACCTCTTCCTGGTCTTACTGCTAATAAATGATACAAGAGCTTGGGTGAGAAAACTCTTGCTGAGCCTGAGACTGAAGCAGTGAAACACCAGGGAATATACAACAGCAGACAGGAATCATCTCAGTTCTTGTCCTTTCCTATAGTGGCGACAGGAAATAGAAGAGCCTCTGGGATATATCCTCACTTTTCCTTTTCTTACCTCTAGGTCAGTGTATCTGTTTCTAACATTCATTTCCCCCTAAGTGCTTCTTTGCCCCCAGAAGTTTAAGTGTGCACATTTTTTCTAGGGAAACCTGAGAGATTATGGTGTAGATTTAAATAATATAGGAAGCAAGACTGCTTAATTTAAATATGGATATACTTTTCTTTGGTATTTACTTTCTGCTTTATGGGTTTTTCCTCCCCTAGAAAATCAATGCGTAATAGTTTTGCGAAAAATGCTACTCTGGACAACAGAAAGAAGTGAGATTCTGCTTAGACAGTCTGGTAGGTGTGTTAATGATAGATGGATTACTGCATTCATGTCATCCTCTCATAGTGATATTTTATTAAATTTTGTTGTTTTGGGTGAAATGGGGATTGGGGATTTTTTTTTTTGGAAACACTAGTCAGAAGTGTGGCATGGCATTGAAAGGAATGGTTGGCTTTGGGCCTTCTACCTGTAGACCTTCTCCCTAGTTTGTGATTTGTTGGCCTATATCACTTGACAGAACTGATTGCATTGTGTTAGCTACATTGCACTAATTGTATGTTCATTAAGGAACAGTGAGACTGATCACATCGACATGTATTACCTTTAGGCTTAGTCTTGACTGGGGTTATTAAATTAAACTACTTTGTCAACAAGGCATATAAACACACTGAAATGTCCTAGAAGAATTTACAAATTGTATAATTAGTGTTTAGAGTAGCATACTTTTAGTACATTTAATAGCTAACTCAGTGTTTGAAACCAAACTAATTAAGTTCTAATCTGGACAAAGGAATTAATTTCAATCACCCGATCTTCCATTACGTGTTCATGAAAGATTCATAATTTCCAGGAACAGGAAATTCTTAGAAAAAGCTGCAGATGAATATTGTAAATTCTAGGACAAAACTTAAACTTTATCAGGTCTTGTTTATACAAGTCCTGACTCAAATTGTTCATCCTTGTACTGTGAGCATGACCCAACTGAGATACGAAACTGGAGTTATTTTTCTGAAGCTCCATCGAACTGTACTTCACAGCTGTGTCTTTTTATCTTCTAGTGTAATTTTTGACAACAATATAGTAGAAACCAATACAGACCTCTATCTCTGGTTGCTAGTTGTAACATATATGTCTATAAAGTGGTGCAGAATCCTGTGGGCAGATCAATTGTCTGACTTCCTCCATGTTACCTACTTTATATTATGCATTCACAGCATTTTTAGCTGTTTTTCCAGAAGCTGATCAGGCTAGTATCACCTTGCAGAAAAAAAAAAACCACAACACTTGAAAGTAGACAAAGTCTTGATGAAAGTTCACTGTACCTTCTTTGAAAAATCAAATACTTCGGCTTTTTTAAAAACTTGTAAGGAAAACCCCTTCCCAGGGACTTCATAAAATTTTATAATCCTCAGTCTGCATAATGACTGATAGAAGGTGGAAACACTTTAGTGACCTGGAGGTCATCAAAGTTACTTATCCAAATAAAGATCAAGTAGATGAGGTTTGTTACATGGAATAAGTGATAAGAATGAAGTGTTCAATACAAGTGCTTTGAACAAGTTAAGTTATGCCTTCTTCCTCCTGCAGCATCAAAGAGTTATGCTGTAACTGTTGCTTCCTCCTCCAAAATGTTTTGTTCAGGTTTTGTGCAGTGTGAGTTTTGTAGGGCATTCTCTCTCAGTGGTGGGAAGGGAATTCTTTGTGTAACTTATGTTTACTTCATAGGAGTCAAAATTGTGTATAAAATTAGTTTCAGTTTGCTTTGTGAGGCAGTGGCAGCAGCTTAAAGTGTAAGTACCATATTCGTGCTGGATTGTAGCGGTGATCTGTAAATGTGTCCAGATAAAAGGATTTCTCCAAACTGGGAAACAGTTTTTCCCAAGACTTGTAAAAACATAGTAATAGTTTTCTATTCATGTACAACCTAGCATTCAAATACAGAAAAAGAGGAGAAGGAATCAAGATGCAGTGAGAGCATTTGGTGGTTATATCTGGCTTGACAGATACTACGTGTTCTTGTAAGCCTAAATTCTGAACCAAAGGAAACTGCAAACATACAGATAAACAAGTGATTATATCTAAATTTTCATTAATCTTGTTCATTAATCTCTATTCCTGTGCCTCTGTTGCAACTACCTTTGCATGCTCTTCTAAAATTCTTCTAAACTGTCTCCTTTTCAAGGGTTCCTTCTAATAGAAATGCCCTTAAGTGAGTCAGTGAAATATTTACCAAAAATTCCCTAAATACCCATCATCTCATGGTGGGTAAATACTATTGCTCAGGGTACATGCAGCGTGATTGATGATAACTTGCTTTATTTCATTATTTCAAACCTTTGAAACCAGATTATAAAACATTCCTAGCATGTGAGTTTCCCGTGCAATCAGTAGTTAATGATGATGATATCTGAAGCAAATATTTCAAATTCTTTGGTGTTTTCTAATCATATTTAATACTAAATTTTTCATTTGATATTTCCTGCAAGGAAGATGCTGACATTTCTTGTCTTTACTGCTACACTTTGCGAGTCACACAGAGCTTGGATCCATTCACTAGCAAATAATATCATCACAAGGACTTTTTCATCATTCCAGTTCTTGGATGGGAAGAGTCTTTCTGTGTGGCTTTAAGGCTCTGAAGTCAGTTTTGGGTTTTTGTTGAAGGCCACTCCTGGAAAGCCTTCTGTTTGTTCTTCTGCCTTGGTTAGCAGGGACGCTAAAACAGGAGTGAAGCTGTTCATATGTATAAATGGGCAAAAATATCGCATTTTGAAGACAGCCAAATCCTTTCAAAGACTGCTACTTCTCTCCTGAGCCAATGTGTTTTGTGAGCAGTAGGCTTTCCCCAGAAATGGTTAGGACTTCTAAGTAAATGCTAGGGCTGTTGTGGTAATGTGGGACTGGATTTGGAGCATACTGTGGAGAGGCTCTGGCTGTCCCCAGCTCCTTTTTCTGCTCTGGGAGGTGGGGTGGGTGAGGAGAAGAAGGAAAGAGCATGTGATCAAGAAGAAAACAGGAGGACATGAGTAATGCATGACAGAACTGAACTTGGCACAGTTCTGTGCCAACAGAAATGTGAACCAGAAGAATCTCCTAAACACTCTACCAATGTTTACATGGATGAGAGCTCAAGTGGAGGTGCAGTGTCCATTCTCTACAAAGGGCTGATATACAATTGACTATAATAGTTAAAACAGAAAGGGAAGTGTAGCTTGCTCAAGTGCCAAAAGGACTCTGCAAGTGAGGAGTCAGGTGGGCAAAGATGACCAGGGTGGAAAATAGGCTTTTACTGATGGGGACATACATATTGGGACACTAGTAAAGCAGCACGCTACATGGAAAATGAATGCCATGAAAAACATTGGGAAAAGTGCAGTTTTAATAACAGAATATAACTGCGTTATGTTTAGCAGATGTCTGCTAAAGTATTTATCGTACCACCTGCAAGATTTGCCACCAACATAAAACCTGAGAAGAGATGAAGGGATGGTGCCAGTAAGTGCTCTTTTAAGGAAAGTAAGACTAATATTAATTTATTTATCTCTGCTTAATGTAGTGTCCAAAATGTATTTGGTGTCTTGCAAGAAGATCTGAGACAAAATAATAAATCCAGACGTTGACCCTAAGAGATTAAAATTCTGTTGCTTCTGACCTTTTCTCTCTCCATTTTATACCACTGAGCATCAGGCTTTGACCAAATCCTATTCACATCAGTGGGATGACTTCTGTTGGTTTGAGTCAGATTTTTGTAGGAACACACCTTGTCATAGTCTCTTGCAACATTTAATGTTAGCTTTTAAGGTCAGCTTCAGTAACATTTACTGACAAATGTCGGGAATCAAGTCCTTACCCACCAATTTTTAAATATTCAGATAGCAACACTGAATTTTGACCATTGTTCCTATCCTCCTATATGACCTAAAAGAATGCCAAGTGACTTTATACTATGTCTGCAAATGCTGTAGTTTGCTCCTAATGGTTCTTCTAGGCTGTGAAATGATTTATTGAGACATGATCCCTATCAGAGAGATTACAGATCAGAAGTAGTCTGATTAAAATATTTGGCAGTTCATGTTTGCTTTAAGATATGTTAAGAGACTAAAAGAATGATCTAGAAAAAAAAAGTTACTGTAATGAGTAAAATATTTTTCTTCTTAGATGTTTCTAAGAACTTTTTCTAAATTATCCATTTCACCTCTTCAAAGAACTGAGGAATTGCATAAACTCCTGGATATTTTCCCTTGCAGAAAATCCTGCAGTACTGCCAAATGAATTCCAAATAAATCCTTTCTGTTTTTCTGACTCATTGTGTATCAAGGTGATAGCTAGCATGCTATCCAGATCATTGCTTCGACTGGATAGTTTGCTCTCTGGCTAGCTTACCTCTAAGAGATGTGCTGGCATGAAATAAAAACTGTAGCAAAAATATATAACCTAGATATAAATCACTGGTCTTTGAAAAATTATTAAATTCGCCCCTGACTTAGTATACATCATTTTTTCAGGTCTCACAAACCCACCTACATTTAGGTGTCATGAAGGCCACCTAAATTTATAAAGTGCTCTGAGTTATCTCAAGGTATTTACACAACTGTAGCTAAATTTGTGTTGCCTAGATTCAATGCAACAAACTTTGGAGCGTGTGGTCACACTTTAAGACTTCTGCAGTTCATCAAGAAGCCAAGGCTTTGGCCACGTGTCCTCAGGTGACTGGTTGGGTAACATTTCTATACCTCTATGGAAAAATAATAGGTTTGTGTAGAGAAGTGTGTAAATAATAGGTGTTACGGTTATCTTTTTGCATTGGCATAATCTGTTAAATTGTTAAACTTGCTGTTGAACATATTAGTAGGCATTAAATCTATACTTGCATGGTCTTCTCTTCTGCAGTGGAGGACCTGACATTTCTTTAAAAGATCCTGTGAAGCAGGAACTCTATAGCGTCCTCATGTAACGGGAAGGACTCAGACTTGATGATGTTCTGGAACTTCTCACCCCTCACGAGCAAGTGTGCTGACCCTTTCTATAAAGAGCCATGATGTGCTACAGCCTGCAGGACGGGTGCCTGGAGTCATCCTGGGGTCCCCATACTGTTCCCCCCTATGTAGCACGGCTTGGTGGTGGACAAATTGCCTGTGGTCTCATGGGGGACACTGGGTTTTCTAATGCTTGTGGGAAAGCTTTGGCACATCCATCTGCTCTCCTAAAGTGCTGCATGAAGCGAACTCAGAATTAATCTAGGCATCTACCATACCTGGGGAAGAGTCTCCCATGTCATGCAAGACTTAACAAAATTGGGTTTTGTTCAGGTTGCAGCAAGGTTGGGACAGTGCAGGGCTTTGCAAGCTGCCTGCTCCTGTGGGCTGAGAAGGGCAAGGGTATTTGCTGGCCAGCATACCTCTTCCGCAGCTGCTGGTGGCTTTCCAGGGAGTGACAGTCCTGCCAGTGCCCTTCACACCCTCACCTTGTCCTGGGCTGGCTTCCTCTGGAAGGCAGGACTGGGCTGACTGCAGCCATTGGACTGCCTTCTGAAATGAGGCATTTCTCCTCCATCTCAGAAGACCTTGGTTTAATTTGGGTGGCGATTGTTTACAGATTATACCCTCTACTTAATAATCCTTCTGTGACAGCTGCTTTATCCAGCTATCATCATGATGTAAATGTTTTCAACCAAAGATCCTTGGATACCTACCAATATGGTACACTTTCTCATGTGTTTGCCAATTTGCTCTTTATTTGCCCAAGAAACTAGCTGAATTCATAATGTATATTTTTTTCCACTCTACTTCTGTTTCAGGGTAAAGTTTAATCCACTACTTGAAACAGCTTTTTCATTCTCTTCTCTATAATAAATTACTAAACTGAAAGAAATGGAACCAAGATCCTTTAGCTTAAATTCACTGAGCTTTTGTTTTCAGATTGAACAGTGAATCTTAGAAAGCTTGTTTTTCATTTGTCCTGAAACCTTGCCCCTCCTGCCTCCCTCTTTTCATGCCAATGAAAGGTAACCAGAGACAGCTGGGGGCTCTCTTTCTACCTCCCTTGAATGGGAGTGTCTTCTGAATGCCTCTTTCACGTACCTGCAAAGACCCTGCTCTGCTAACCGCTGCGGCCGAGATTCTCAAAGGCTGAATAGGTTTTCATTGCCTGCATTTCTGGTCTGAAGCAGACTGAGAGAAATGAGTGTTAAGTAAACGCAGTGGCAGCCCTGCCAGCGTCAGCATTCCAGCCGGCAGTGTTGCTCTGGACCCGGACACTGCCGCACAGACTTCTGTACATCCAGCTGTCAGGGGGTTGTTTTACTTGTTAGCAGTTGAAAAGAAGAGGGATGAGAGGCAAAGCAAAGAGTGGCAAGTCTAGTTTTTATGAGGCTGTTTATTTTTTCTATAACAAGTGTGTGGTGCCTTATAGATGTTGAATGGGAATTAAATACAGTGATAAAGTAAAACTATAAACTTACCAAGTCTGTTTTCAGCTGCCTTTGTTCTACACCTCTAAGCATCTGCAGAAAACATGTTCAACAGCATTCAGACACTTCTGTGAATTTATATTTGATTTTACTCAGGACCTTCTGCAGAGAACTGATCACCTTGCTGCAGCTGATTGAAGTTAATAGAAAATGAAGGTGTTTGTCTGTCTTTCCATACCAGGCCTTTTGTGTGTGAAGTCAGTGCTTGCAAGCTTTTAAGTGAAAGCAAAGGTTTACTTCCAGCTTTCTGTCATGAGCATTTTACAAATCCTATGTTGCAGTTTAAAGATCAAGATTTAGGAAACACTGACATTTGATAACACAGAGGTGTGGATCTGGTGATTTTATTAGTAAGGGCAAATTCCAAACATCCTAATGCCCAGCTAAGAGTGGAAGTTACACACGGAAGGATTGTGCATTCATAACTTACTAATAACAACATAAGAGTATTGTCTGTTGCAGGAGGCGAAAGAACCTGAACTGTGTGAATTAGGGCTTTGTTTGTACAAACACCTTTTTGTATAGACAGGAAAATTTCCCCCTCCTACCAAAATAACCCTATTCCTTTACCACACATAGGCACTGTTACACCAGTTCAAGACTTCTCTTTTATTCAGGAGTGTGAATGTGCGCTCAAGGACTTATCTTGCAGTAGATATAGGAGGGGTTATGCACATTCTTCTACCTTGCTTTCTTCCAGTCGCTGCTCCATGACCTAGAGAGGTTACTCTTGTCCCAGTTGTTTGTTCAAGATATTTTCCTGGGAAATGCCATTCCCATAGCTCTGTCATGTAGCTGACTTGGATGGTATTGCCCTTCCTGTTTCACTTTACTGAGCTGGTGGTTATAGCTGCAATGAGGGCATCTTGAGACATGTCAGGATTATCTAGTTAAGGCACCTAACATGGATATGCTAATGATGGCTAGAGTAGTGTAGTAGTGATGTTGGTTTTGACTTCTCAGCCTAATATATGTTTTATTAGGATGAAAATGACAAGTAAAAGGACTTGGCTGTATCATCAGTGCAGAAGTAACCATAGAAGTGGAAGCTGGAAAAAAGTATCAATGCAGCACATACATTGTTCAGCAGCAGTCTTGTGTCAACCATGACCTGTGGCAGACACAATGGTAGGCACTACAGAGAGGTCCTGCAGTGAAGGTGGGCAGAAGGGCTGTTTGAGCAGAGAGACAGTAGGTGTGTGGCAAACAGCCTCACCAAACCCAGCCAGGCATCTCCATCATGCCCTGCAGCACCATGACTTCTATGACTCAAACTCCACCTGCATGTTGGTGGGATTCTGGATGATCAGAAAGATAAGCTAGAGTAGCTCACCCTAATAATTTTCAGTGAGTATTCACAGCATCTGAAGTCATATTTACAAAACTATGTCTAGAGCTGCTAGTCTTCAACTGTGTGATCCCAGAGGAAAATTCACATGCAGACTTCAGACTTCACTGATAAAGCATCAGCTTCTTGGAAATGGGATGGAAAAAAACTTTAGAAGGACAACTTCTCTGTAGGCTCAGAATCAGACCCAATATACCTTGGATTTAAGATAATGGCTGTCATAAGTTCCTGAAAATGATGATCCTTTTCCCCTCTCTCGCTCCCTTTTTTTTTTCTTGCAAATTTATTTTAGCACATTACTAGGATTTCTTTTTTTTACGCCTGATTGATTGCACCGTGTTATTTGAATAGTCATTATTTTCAGTTTTGTATGTAGCTGTTTGTCACTTTATTGAAATGAACTGCCATCCCGCACCCTGATCAAAGCAAAAAGCATGAAATTCCACGTGTTGCACTTTTGAGAGCAACAACAATGAAGCTAACCTTTCACCCTTGACTTTCTTTTAACCCTAATTTTGAAAGACAGTAGCCAACAATTCAGCTAACTTCTTAAGTAAAAGAATATTCAAACTAGCTCGATTGTAATGCAGTGTCCTTTTCAAGTGAATAGAAGGTCTCAGAGTAATGCATAGAAATAGAGAGGCTGGGTAAGTTCATTACTTTGGAGTTTCTGGTGTGGTAATAGCAATGAAATGGTTAAAAGGCTGACTTTAAAGTGGTCACAATTAGGCTTCAAAGTTAACACCCCACCCCACTGAGATGAATGGAAGCAGTTGACATTTCTTAGTGCTATTGTTTCAGTCTGGCTTGCTATAGCTTCTAAAATAAGACAACAGTACATCTGTTTACATTCTGCTTCCGCAAACCCAGATGGGCCAGAAACTTCATTGTTTTTTAAGTGGAAGCTTAGGTTCTGGAGAATACAGCAATATCCACGGGGTATCTGTAGGAAGAAGAGCTGAAAGAAGCCTTAATCACAGACATGTCCCCCTTCTCTGTAAACTACTATTGTCCCAGGACAAATCCGTGACCCACTCGGGAAAAATAAAGTAATATATATTTGAAGTACTTTTTACTTACTACATGACATGCACACAATAGCTTCTCAACAAGTTCCTAGCATGCAAATTTTCATAAATGGATGAGGTGTTTTGAACTTTTTCTCTTTTACTAAGCAGTTTGTAGAAGGTAAAGGCCTTGCTTTTACTGAGAGTGGTAGCTTCTCTTAAACTCTTCTTACAGAAAAACCTCCTGCCTCTAGAGAAGCCAGGGTTTCACCCAGGAGAGTTTGAGACCAGGTGTTACTTTCTCTGTTCACATGGGTAGAATCCTTTAATTTACCTCTGAGAGCGATGTAAAAAGAAATAAGATCCTTGAGAGGTGTATCTTGCGTTCTTCTGATACTTTCATAGGACAGCCACATTATCTGCAGTAAGATTTTTAGGAGCTGGACTGGATTAATAAAGGTGCAAGTAGGGCCAGAATTTGTAGCAGATGGTCTCTATTACCCCATGCCTCAGTTCGTGTAGGGAGTACACAGTGTCCTCTCTGACTCTTGTTGAGGGGTCTGCACAGTGGCAAACTGCCCTCAGTAACAGCCAGAACCCTATGAGAGCTTCTCTGATAAAAGCGTCCCATTAGATATGCTTAGGCTGTAGATCGAAACCAGCTGTGAATCTGTCGGAAAGATTTTCCTCATTGTGCTTTCATCAGGGTGGAAAGTCTGTGTCTCGTTCTGCATATATATGTATTTTGGGCTTCGTTGCTCTGACTTTGCAAGTCCTAGAGCCTGCCAGTGATGAGAGCTCTCATGCATACAGACTCCTTTTGTACCCTGGCACTGAGACCCAGCTTTCCTTTTGCCTGTGGACAACACAGCTTGTGCTTTGGAAGTGACACTGTGGCCTCTCCCAAATGGTGTCTCCCAGATTTCAACCCAGGGTGTATTGTATGGTAAAGGCAAGCATGCAATCTGTGGTTTGGGCTTGTGAAACTTGTTTCTTGCCCAGATTCAAGTAGCATTTTGTCTGAGTATAAAAGACAGTGGCCCTGAGCCTAGACAGGCCTCCAGGTTATGTGAGACAACCGTGGACATTTGGGAGTGTAAGCTGTCTCCTCTCGTTCTCCTCAGTTCCTGTGTTATATTGAGAAGTAAAGCATCTGGTCTGTATGAAGAAAATACCTGAGAAAACCCAACAGAAATATTTTTTTGAAGACTTCTCCCATGAGATTGTTTTATGTTTCTATTGAAAAAAAAGTTTAAAAACAAAATAATGTTAAGTCATGCTGGAGAAAAGTAATTCCAGCGTGATAAAACTCCTACAGCATGGAGCAAGAACCATTCAATTCAGCTGCAAGAGGAAGGGCATGTTATTAATCAAACAGAGGGTTAGAGAACAGCATCAAATTTGTTTCCATTCTCAATTTTCCTAGTCCATTTCTGACTGTGGATTTCTATAGTATTACATAGACTTGAGTTATATCTTAACGCATCTCATGGAAGAAACTACATATCCTATTAGACCTTTCAAATTTAGTCAAAATGGGTTCTCCAAGACTACAGCAGGTCAGTGGCAGAGCTTGGAGAAGAAGTTAGCGGATATTTTGGCCGGTTCTGTTTGTTTTAACTAGCAAACTGACCTGCCTCACTGTATTGCAATAGCATTGTGATACCTAAATTTTCAGAAGCCTAGGCTTTGCATATTAACCCTAACACAGATAGTTTCCTGAAGAGACCTGAAGAAAATGTTGCTATAGCTTCTTTGCCATTTGTGCCCTAACCAGCTTTTTGCCTTATAGTTGAAGGTAATTTTGATGACAGAATTATCTTTTAGGGAATATCAAATTGCAGGAATTGAAAAGGACAAATCTGGACAGGGCAGGAATCTGCCATCATGATGACATTATAAAGCAACTTCTGAAAAATTAACATGTTATCAGAAGAAAAGGAATTATTTTTTTTAACATTGTGCTCTTTAATTTTTCTTTTAGAAAGGAAAATGAAGCCTTCCATTTTAAGACTATTTAGTATTGAATAAATTGTGTATTTCCCTTTTGTGGTGCATTTCTTTAGTCAATTTATAGTTATCGTGCCTACTGTTTCTCGTCTCTTTGCTGATCTGAGATTGCTTGCCAACTGGTATTTGCCACTAAGCAGCAGAATCATAGTTCTCTTTGAACAGCTTGGTACATTATGGCAGTCATTAGCCCATAGAAGAGGATGAAGGATGCAGACGGTCACTCCTGTAGGCCTGATGAGAAATGCAATAGGAAAAGAGCCCAGCAAATTGAAACAACATTTTTCAGTTCATGAATACTGAAAACTGGAATGTCTTCCCAAAATAACCCCAGAGGTTTATTTCTTATTGGAAATTCTTTTAAAATATCCCAAAAAACCAAAATAGTTGATATTTACTTAATCATCCCAAGTCAGGAAAAAAAATGTTGAACACCAAAGTATTTTATAGGAGTAAACACCTATATTTTTTCAGTTCTAATTATGATAATGTTTTACAAGGATAGTTTTTTTATTTCTTTCTTTCTTTCATCCTTTTTCTACCCTAGACAATGAAAATAGTTTAATCTAACAGCTTTTCCATTGTGGTCTGTTCACCAGAGCTGGCTTGTAAAACTTTTTCTTTCAGTGGTTTTATTGTTCAAGAACTGATGCTTCCTGTTACTTCTGGCCGTGCATTTTGATTTTGTGAATGAGTATGCTTAGACAAAAGAATATAACTAATCAAGTATATACCTTTTGAACAGCTTTATGTTGTCTCGAAATAAAAAATGACACCAGAACTGCAGAGGTAACAACCCCTCTGAAAGACTGAGTTGGAAATGGCAGCAGAGAATAAGCGAAATCTGGGACTCCTTCACTCTAGGCATTCAGTAAGGTAAAACATAACAGAGTTTTGCTCTGACTGCACATATTTGAAGCTTCATGGTATGAGAGATGTGGTTTGGGTTGCTTTTCAAGGAGCAGAAAGTCAATGGGGTTCTGGTCATGGCGGGGACTAACAAACCAAGTAGGGATCAATTACAATTTAAACAGATAAGTGAGAACTACATGATCTTAGCTGCTGCATCATACTGAGTGTTTTGTGTCTATATTGCCTGTTGCAGTTTTATTGTTCTAATGCTTCATATTTGTGTAGTTTGAAGGTTGTTGTGTATGTGACTATATTCATTCCCTTCTGGAACATAGGCCAAGATATGCAAAGTGATTGTTTATTTTGAGCACCTCCATTTTTTAAGGGTCAAAACCTGAGCAGTTTTGGAATAGGGTGCCTTGAAAGGAGTGCAGAACGTGTGTCCTCTAAAACTAAGTTGTCTGTGTGGTGTGTCAACATGACACAGAAAAACAAAAGAAGAAAAAATAGATGCAATCAAAATCCTTGTTCACTCTTCATCATCTCAGTGTCTGATCTTTGGTTTGTTGGATCAAGGTGAGCAGATTTGGGTACTGCTGTGCTGGAACTTGGAATGTGTACCTGGCTGTGGTCCAGGCTAAAGGAAGCAAAGTTGAATGGTGACATCTCCCTGCCTCTCTACCTCTCTTTCTTAACCTCCTAATTACTGTAGAGCTTTACCTAAGGTTTAGATGTGGTCTTCTGGTAAGATGGTGGTGAGATCAGTGCTGACTGTACCATATGTGGAAGAGGTGTAATAGCTACAGAATATATATTATAAAGCATGCATAACCTATGTATTCCATTTGTGTCTATTGTGTGGGTGAATCCACCCAATGCAAGAGTAGCAAGAGGACACACTTTCTAAAAGGACAGCATGAGCATGGGTGTTGTCAGGATAGTTGGCTTAGAGTTAACTTTCCCCTCAATTTTTTCATGCAAATACAAAGAAGTACAGTTTGTGTTGCTGAAGAAACTTAATGTAAAAGAAATACTTGTGTTGAATTAAAAAAAAGTCCTGGAATCATTTGTATAGGTTCTGGCTTTTTGATTGCCTATTTTTAGAACAAGATGTCAGCTGATACAGCTCCTTTAAAAATGCGCTTTGGATTCAAGGAAAAAAAAAGAGTAAGCTGTGAAGTCTTAATTGTTAGAAGTAAGACAATAGCTTAAAAACAGACTGAAAAGCTTGGTCTGACAGCTGGAGGGAGGGATACTTTATTAATAGTTGCAAGGAATGGGTGTATAGGGCCTGGAAAAGGCAGTAGAGGATATAAAAAGAAACCTTGTAAGATGAAACCATTGCCAAAACCCCTCACTGAACAATTTGTGAAAGAGCCTGCATCGTATAAACATCAAGATAATACGTCGTGAACTGATAAACAGTCTCTGACCAATTTGCCTCACTTAAAGCAAAGGGGCACCAGCCCAGCTCTGCTGTGGCATACGGTTTGACTGGCTGGAGATGAGCACACGTGGCTCACTGGTCAGCAGTCTGATTTCATGACTTGAAGTTTCTGTCTGGCAAGCCACAGATGATGGTTGTGGAGACTGGAGAGGGCACTTGCGGAATAATCAGCACACATCTGTATTTTATAATCTGATAAGTCCCCCAAACGTCCTTGCAACCAATAGCCAAGCTGCTCTGTTATTATGACTTGGGACATATAACTTCAAATACTCATTTCCTGGAGGAGGTGGCAGGAAAGATCCCTCTCTACAGAGATTTCACATAACTGCAATCTCCCCAAAGCAAATCCCTACTTAAAGCATAACTGCATCTTTTTTGTGGCCAGGAGCAGACTGCATGGGAAATAATGGGACTGCAAAATCCCCCTTGTTGCTCCAGCCCCAGCTGCAGAATCAGTCTGCTCTGAGACTGCCTGGATGCCAAACAGTGCAGTGTCCCATTTTAGACTATGACTGGCTGTTTATGACAGATCCAGACCACTGCAGTTTTCTAGTTATTTTGTAAAATAAGTCCTTAATTGTCAATAACCCCCAGAAGTTGGGAAAGCCTTGGGAACAGAAGGGCTGCAGTACTAGGGAAGTTTTTATTTCATTTGGAAGCATATATCCATAAAATTTTAGCACAGACTCCCTGTCTCATGCCATGGTGACTCTGTGTGAGATATGACATTGTTCTTCTCTCTTTAATCGCAAGAGCTCAGGAGGTTGGGGGGAGCAGAAATGAAAGCAAAACTCTAAGCCTGATTTTTAGCATTATACAATTTTAACCCAAGTTACATCTGCAAATTATAATCCCTCTTTTCAGGTTTGTCCTTTCCATGTGGGTCAATGGCAACTTAATGCCTGGTACATCAAATCCAGAAACTTACTGAGACTGTCAATATACCTGGCAGCATCACATGGTGCAGATGACGCTTATTTTGACCATAGTACATGGCAAATGTATTCTCAGGATCAATCTTTTCTGTGAGCATGATATTGGAGTGGCTTCCCTTCTCTACAGCTTCCCTCAATTGCAAGTGTGTTGCACTGATAGGAAGTGTTATTTGTCTTCACCTTAGTTTTAACCATGTTATTAGGTTTGTTTATGTGTTGTTTTGGTTTTTCTAAAAGATTGTTTTCCTTTTTCAGTGGTGGTCTTAGCTAGCTTCACTGAGGTTGATGGGAATCTTTTCTCCTGCTACTCTGCAGCAGATGTCCTTTCTAAAGTGTTTCTTTTCTTCCTGTATACTCTACAAAACGGGTTTTGCCTTTAATACCTATTGTTTGTTTGCAAGGGGAACTGGCAAGGTAGGTATTTTCTTGCAGCTTTTCCTGCACAACCTTTTTTCTTCACCTTCTTGCCTTCTCTGGGTGGCACCCGTAACATGAGCAGCAGAGCTGCCAGTTACGTTGTTCAGCTTTACTTTGGGTGGCATAAGCAATTAGCTAGTTAGAAGACCAGCTCTGCATTCATGTGGTATTTCTATGGTTATAAGTGAAGTAAAAATGCAAAGGTTGCTTGTGGCACTGATAAGCAGAATTGGTATTGCTAAGATGGGAGAGAAATTGCATTTCCATGAGATGGTTGGGATTTAGTCTGCTGGATTCTTTCCTTTCCCATACAAGAGAAATGTCTATAGGGCTATATATTTTATATACTGTGTAGGAATTTGTCCAGCCTAATCATAAAAGAAAGTTGATTGCATCTGCATTCATCGATAACTTCCAGGCTGAAAATCCATTATGGTAGACTTTGTAGAATATGATCAGAAGGAAAGGAAAAGACAAATTCTCTTTGTTGCAACCCCTGATAAGATATATACCCACAGTTTTCTTATCAAAGCCATGCTGGCACATGACAGAAGGAGAGAGAACACCCCTCCTAATTGTGTACAATTATTTCTGTTGGCACAGCCTGAAATCTGGTTGGATTGGCTCCCTCTGCTCAGGTATGCTTTTAGTGATAAAGGGCTTGCATTCATACATCCTACCCATGAAGGCTAATTCATAATTTGATTCCATGTTTCAACTGCTCCACACTGAAATATGCCCATCAGAATTTACAGTTTGATCCCAGGGAGGCCTTCCTTACACTTTTCTAAATGATGAAAAGTTGATGTTAGAAATGTTGCTTGCTGTGCATCAGATTCAGAGAAAATATCAGGTACATTAATGGAAACAATTCAACCTTCTTTGTTCTTTTTACTCAGTTTAGGTTTAAAGTGTGTTGAGCATCCTGGCTATATGAGAACATGTTATTGCTGCTGTACATTATTACTGTTATAATCCAGGAGGAACACATCCTTTCAGGACCCACTCCTTATTTAGTAGATTATCCTTATTTAGTAGATTACAAAAAAAATTAAAATATGAGAGGACACATGAGGCTGAAACTGTAGTCCATCTGTAGGGAGGCTTCTTGCTGCTGTAGGAGAGGCATGGTGATGCTGTGCTTTGTGAAACAGCAGGACTATTGCTTCCAGTGAATGAGAACGCTCCCAGTATGTGAGGGCCCACACCCTGATTTTTTTGAGGTAGGAAACTCTTAAAATAAAGTTATCTCCCTGTTTTCCTTTCCTGGCCTTTTTACTACTTTTAGACATCAGTTGCCTTTGAGAGTCTCATTTATGGTTATAGTTAGGAAAAAATGCGACTGGTTTGGGTACCCTACCTAATTAGCTTAACTGAGCACCTACAATACTTGCTGTTGTCCCTCTTCTTCAAAGCTAGACTATGATTAACAAAAACTTGTGAGTGGTTTAATACGTTATTATTTTTTGTTTGTTTTTTAAACTCTTTTCTCTTACAGTATTGCAACCTGTGCAGCTTCCTTGGACTTTGTTTCTTTAAACACTATGCAGAATAAAAAATAATTTTACTCCTTACTTGGACTTTGAACCCTTTGAAATGAAATCAAGTGAGTTTCCCTGTACTGAGCTGGTTAGAATCTTTAGAGCTTCTACTGTTTTCTTGTGTAGGGAGTGCCACAGCTGATTAAAATAGATTTGATCTTTTGTCTAGTTCTCTAGATCAGCAGGTTAATTTGTGATTTTGGACCCACATCAGTATCACAAAGTTGTAAGGTATCACTGCACGCTTCCATAGGAAAAAATTGTAATTACACTGGATTTAGGCAGGGTTTGTAAATCCTAGTAATTAATTTAGAATATTGCGAAGTGAGAGTCCATGAGTGCAGCTAGGCTATTAACCCTCCTCAAATCTACAGAAACAGAGAAAATAGAAAAATACAAAGTACCAACAATTGTCTCCAAAACCAGGGCTAAATACGATGACATAAATGCAAATATATATAAATATATACGTATATATGCAGTTCTGTACATGTTCTCCATCAACTCTGACCTCAGTTTTTTGTTACTAATATGCATGCCCTATCCTACATACTTACACATGTGATAAACATATGATAAAAATTAGATACAGACCAAAATGTCTCACAGAATTTGTCATCCGAATGACAAGATTTATCCCATATGAATGCCTACAGTGTGGTAACTTAAGTTCATTCTCATCGGATAAATTAAGTTCATTCATGTCCTAATAAGTGGTAGCTGCCTAGGAAGCCCTCTAAGCTTTCCATAACCAGACGTGCCACTAGTAATCTTTCCAAAATGTGATGTCAATGGAGCTGCAGCTGGTTAAAGGGCTATGCAGGGCAAAAAGTGGTATTAGTGGCTAATAAAGGCTAATTCTTTTGCAAGCAAAATTAGCTCGCTTCACTGGCTTGTTATGACTTGAAGTGTCTGGCCGTTGAACTATGCATCTGACTCATTTGTTGCTCTCAAAGAGATCACACCCTGACTGACAGCTGTACTGGACTGGAAAAAAGTAGCCCAAATGAGTGAGAACAAGAGGACTTCAGTTTGTGTGACTTTAGGACAGTAGCAATCCATGGAAACAACCTTAATAAGAAAAAGAGATGAACCCAACAAAGAATGTGTGTGGCTCAGGGCACTAATTTTCCTTAAATAACTGGTTCCTAATGCAGAACTTTGTTGCTCACAGATGCTGCCTTCCACTCACGTTACATACGACTACTTAAAAGACACAAATGTCCAGTAACTGGTTACAACAACCCTAAATAATCACTGGAAACTTAACTTCCAGCACATCCCAGATGCTGGGATACTCTAAAGTGATTTTAACAGCACCAGAATAGCCTAAACTCTGTGGATGTGTATTTATTTTTACTCACTGATGTTTTGGGGTAAATGCCACATCAGAGTGTTTTTATTATCAAGTTCCTGTTCCTGCACAATGCAGCTGTACCTATTCTAAACTCCTTCATCAAAGGCGACCATTTCCTTTTTTTCTTAATCTCAGATCAGTTTACTGAGAGCAGTTGTCCCTGACTTCCTTAAGCTTGCCCTGCATAAAAGCTTTCTTAAAATCTTCCCTACATCCTTTCTTTCCTTAGCACATACTTAGAAATATGTGTGTTCATATAAACTTGGACACATGCACGTGCCCACGCATGTTTTCATCAGTTTCTGCTTCAGTCCTGCAGCCTTGTGCATGGTCAGACTGGGAAAGAACTCATGGAAAATGTTACTGCCAAAGAGTAGTGAAACTCTCACTTCCTTCTGTACTTCAAAATGATTTTGATGCCTTCTTTATTTATGAGATGTTTCAAATTTCTTAACTCTGTGATAATACTACACAGACAAATGTGCACTAAGGTTAAGGCTGATTATTTTTTCACTATGGTGTTGTCTTTGGAGGTGATTTGAGACTCACTGTTAATACAGGTCACCCAGAGTGAGAGGTTGGTGGTGTTGCCTTTTGTGCAATTAAATGCTTGAGTGTTGTTCCTGGATTGAGAGTTCATAGAAACCACATGGAAATATTAGTTTATGTTGTTAAGTAAATTCTGGGTCCTAAACTTTTTTTTCATTATGAAACAGTATTTGAGTTAAAGGAAGACTTTGGACTAATGAATGAGTGAGTTTGGCTTCTGTAGCATGCCTGTAACATTGCTTTCATTGCACCAGAGACCCCTGTGAAGTTTTGCCTTCAGTGTTCTGGTAGAGGGTGGAACTGGAAAGGGAAATCTCTCAAGAAAAGACCCATAGGTCCAACTCATCACTGCAAAAATGACAAACTAGGACTTACACAGAAATATGATACTTGAAATTGGACTTTTGCATCTGTATTGTTTTGTTCCTTGTGGAGGTTTTTTAGGATTAGCCATAGTTAGATATAGCCTGGATGCCCAGCCCTGTGAAAGGCTGAGACGTGGTGAGAGACAGTAATATAAATGATCTTTGCTTACTGAGGATCTCAGGAAATCATGCATGATGAAACTCCCTGTATTTTCTTTTCACACCAAAAGGGGTTTTTCTCATGCAGAAAAAAAATAATAAAGTAAAGGCCCTTTGATCCAGGCATAAAGATATACTCAAGAATTGTGTAGAGGGGAGTCTAACTTATGGTAACTTTTCTTTTATTGAAAAAGATAATGAGAAATTATAGAAGAGAGGTCTGGTAACAACCGAGATGGTAGAGAGGGGAACTGGAGCTCATATTGGACCCAGAACAAAACTACCAAGTCAGGAATGCATTTGCAGAGATAACTTGCTCGCCAGGGTACGTGAGAGATTGGTGCCGAAGAGTTCCCCTCTGCTTAGGTGCCACCACAGTTGAAATGGAAGGAATATGTCAACGTTGCTGACCATCCTTCAGCTGCAGTGACAGCCACATTTCCTCTGAATCTCAGTTATAGAAATGTTAGTATCATATATTACCAGCAAAGACTTGTAGAAAAGCTCTAAAGCTATCTTGGCCTGAATGGAAAGTCAGAATAGTCTGTTTCTTGCTGGATCAGACAGTTCCTCTGTAAGGAAACAAAGAAATAGCGAAATAATGTAGGACATGCTGACTTCTTGCTCCCATTAGCTTTTACCAGTGTTCTTCAGTGTTCTCTCAGTTTGTAGCCTCTAGTAGAATAAATCTCAATACTGAGTCCAATACAAGGAGTGGTAGGCTGAGATGCTTTTCATCTTTTTCACATTATGGTCTACACTGTGGCCAGAGTTGTCACTTGTCCCTTTCCTTTGCCTGCTGAGGAAATTCAGCTCTATATGAATGTTCTTGATTATGTTCTACTGTTTTCACTCTACCTCCATGGTTGCAGTTCTTCTTGGTACCCTCTTATCAAAAGCAAAAGGCTGCTCAAACATTTTTTTTGCTTCTTCAATCTTCCTAGTTTCTCCTACTGTAAATGAACTGCACATCTGAAATTTATGTTTATGCTTTTCTGTCTTTAGGGTCTGTGAAACTGGTTTTGTGCAAAAAATAATACCATGCTACAGCAACAGCCAGCAGTGGTGTGGTTGCTGCAGTGCTAAGTTAGTAACATAGGCAGAGCTGAAGCATTTCTGCTTCTGTACTTTCAGCTCTTTCTCAGAGCTCGTTTCCTGATTTGTCTTGTTAGCAGTGATTTGCTTTGTACTCTGAGTGCAATTGCTCTGTTGGTAAGAGTTAGAGCAACTAGATCTCCATTTTTCCCTAGCATGGGCAAACCAGCAGTAATGACCCCCTGTCCCCGGTGTTTCCTTGGCAAACTTCCCAGAAAAATGTGTACTTAATTGTAATTTGCTTTCTGTGGTCAGCAGCAATAGCTCATCTTTTAGTAGCTCAACAGCATCTCTATATTTAACTCTGTGTGTGTCTAAGGCCTCACCTGATCTCATACAGACTAACTCTGTATTTCAATTAAGTTGACTGTATGCAACAGAGATAATCACATTTATTGTATATACAGTTAATTCCTCTTTCATTTGCTACTTCATCTGCTTGTTAGGACTTCAAAAGAAACAAGCAAAAAAACCCTCTTGCCCCTGCACTTTCTTTTGCAAAAATAATATAATTTTCTGGGAAAGGCTTCCTCTGTGCACCTAGTATATCTTACTAAAGCTGGTTTTGAATTTTAGGCAGACAAGAAATTGTCTGTCAAAATGCTTCAAAAGAAACCACAAAATGAGCAGGCCATGAATCCAGGAGTGTCACAAGAGTGGGAATATGAGACCTGCAGATATGTAATATGAGTCTTTTAGTCTAACCTCCTCTATTTCCACCCTGGTGCTAAATATACTGCTGACGTCCTTGCAAGAAAACAAATGCACTGAGCATGGAAGGGCAATGGGCACCATTAGTTTTGGGTTAGTTTCATTTCTGTAAATTTCCTGGCTAATACATGAAAAAGAAACACCAAATTCCTGTAATTGTATTTTTGACTATGGTGGTGAAGTTTGGCAATTAGCAGATCATCTTAATAAAAAGTTTAATATTAAATCTAACATTTCGGTTACAAATATATTTTTAATATAAGTAAAACTGATAACTTTCAATCCAGGTACATATCATGCTCTCCAGGAACTCCTGTTCTGGCTTAAGAAAAGTCAAATTTGCATCTGAAGTGCATTAATAACTGCTGTCAAGTAAGAAGGTTGTATTAAAATATCTAACTTGCCTGTAGCATTTGCATCAGATATGTCAGCAATACTTTGTTAGCCACTGTTGTACTGTATTTCATGCAGGAGACAGATAACCAACCCTGTGTGTCCTGGAATGAGCCTTTCCTGTTGATCAGGTGGGTTTTTTTCCTACCTCTAGCCTCAGGGAATGTAAGGAAAAAAGTGATATTGTGGAAAAAAGCAAAGAAAGTTGACTTCAAATTAAATTAAAAACTCAAGTCAGCTAGGTTTTTTTTTTTTTTTTTGTGTGTGTGTAAAAGTAGGATGTTGATATTGAAATATTATTATCCAGCTTTTCCAGATTTTGTCTTTCACCTATCCCCATCTTTCCTGTCCAGTTTTATTATCATGTTTAGTCATCCCCAAACTGAATTTTTGGGGAAGTATGTAATTTGCCACTTGGTACTCTTAGCACTGTCAATGGAGAACAGAAAACCCATCCAGTTTTGTAAATGACACCTCTTAAGGAAATTGCAGCAGCTTCTGAAATATTCTGTGTTAATGACAGGAATTCTCGTTTTGAAGTTTTATATGTAGCTATGCTTTGTTTTGTAAGAGCTAACTAGGAATGGTTTCTGAAAAAAACATTGATTTAGCTTTGCAGCAAGCTTTTCAGGATCTCTTTCAGAATCTCTTTCTGTTACCATTCAATGAATAGTTCAGGTCTCTTTTTCTAACTTTTATTTCAATGTTCTAGTTACTCCATTGTTAAATGAAGTGTTTAATGAGTTTTAAAATATTAAATATTGGACACAAGGTGCTTATGAAACCGTGTAGGTTTTTTTAATATGATTTATTTTAATGTGTTTTGTATAAACAGTAAGTTCCATTAAATAACTATTAATGTCTCACAAATGAGTAATACCTTTTTTAGTTTCTTATTATAAGAGTTTACATGCTGCCCCAATGCATGTGGATTCCTAATATCTGAATCTGATGCAAATCACAGGGCTGTGGACTGGCATGTTCCACATATCAGACATGGTGGGCCATGGCTTGTGCGTGGGAGCATCCCACATCAGATTTAGCATTGCTGTGCCCCTTTCTCTTCAGAGGCACAGTCTCCAGTGACAGCAAAAGGACCACAGCATCAGCTTTCCAGGGGAGCATCTTTCTCCCTGGCCTCTGTGGGGGACAGTTGCCCCTCTTCAGAATCCCCCCAGGATACTGTCACCTCTAAGGGGATTACAGAGCTATGTACTCACTATCTGTTGAGTTGGGATCCCAGCTACAGGGTGAGGAAGTAACGGTGCCCCGGAGATGCACGTGAGCAGCACCACTGTGAAATCATGGGGAGGTGATGGTGACTTAGAATTCTAAGTCTTCCATGTGTTACACCAGGTGGGCTCTATAAAGTTTGTGAAGTGCTACTTTTTGGTGATTTTTCCATTCTAGGACCTACAGTGACCCTATTGGTGGCTGACTCCAGAGAGACATCTCATGATTCTGAGTTGAGTTTCTCCATCTCCAGAATCAGGGGTAAGGATCAAAGTATTTGAGATACTGGGATGAAAAATACCATGGTTATTATGATTATACTGCTTGCTGTAAACATCAGAAAGGGAGATACTCTTTTCTTACATTTAGAAAGAATCAAATGCCATGAAGCTAATGGAATTGTAACAATAGCATGAGGAATGCTGTTAAAATACCAGCATGACATGGCTTGAGTTAGAAGTATTATATTTTTTGCCACATGTTAGGAACCACTAACCCTGGTGGCTACTGTAACTGATTAAAAATTGTATGGGAATCTGTTTTCAATATCTGTGATTTAAAAATATCATGGAATGTAACACTGGAAAAGAAAATATATTTCCTGAAGTCTGCCTCAATGCCATTTCTTCACTGTCTAATTTCTGTTGTTCTTCTGTTTTTTTTATTTCCTTCTTTGTTTTTCTCTGGTTTTTTTGGTTGTTTTTTAATTATTATTTTATACACCGTTTCATCATTTCCCCAAGAACTGACATTTATCAGATGTCACATGCTGAAAATCACCCATGTAGTTATAAAAGTTTTGGTTATTTTCAGAGAGAATATTAAGCATTTCAAGGAGAAGAATCTGTTCATCTTTCTGATTTCTGTAGTATAAAATAGTAAGGAAACTTGAAGTGTTTTCTCTGTGATTCTATTGTGTCTATTGATCTTTTTTCCTTCAATATTTGAACATTACAGCTGAAAGGTTTGGTTAAACAAGTTAGATTTTTTACAGTTTCTATGATCTATACTTGAAGTGCATTAAACACTTAAAGTTCAGCCTAACTAAGCTGGAATGGACACTTTAAAATAAGAATTATCTTCCATTTTGTAATAAGGAAAACTGTAGGGCTACAAATATCATCATGGTCACTTCTTCATAAACAAGTCAAACAGCTTTAACTCATAGATAGTAACATTTCTGTCCTGTGGTCTTGAAAACTCAGTGAGAAGATTTTCCCATGCCACAGAGAAGAATAGGATATCAGTTCTGAGTCCAATTTTTAGCTCAGACACAGATTTCTTCTGTGGCTTAGAACAAGTTATTTCTTCGTCATATGTTTTATCTTTAGCAGATATATAAAACCTCTGAGGTGGATGTGCTTGCAAAATGCTTTAAAGCAGTGAGGTGAAAGTTTAAAAGTTCTTTAAAAGAAGTTTCTGTGAAATCTCAGCCTGATTCTGCAGTTGTCAGTGAAAGTTTTACCATAAACTTAAATGGTCAGAGTTAGGTTCTCTTAAAATCACATCTATGAAGTTCTTTGTGAATTGAAAGTATTGTCAGCAATTTATTTCATTTACATTAGTGACTTTATGTAGGTATTTGTATTAACAAGGCTTCTAGTCTCCCTGACACTTCATTCAAATTAGAATTTGATTCTCCTGAGCTGTACTAGGCAGCATTCAGGAAATTAATTAATTGGCTTAATTGTTTTTCTTTCACCTACCTAAAAACATACATACTGTCATCCTCAAATCATATCAAAAAAGCTGCTCATGCCTGAAATGTCACCATATTTAACTGACTTGGTCTAAAGGTGGCAAGGTCCTGTCTTCCCGAACCTCAAAAAGCACTGAGAGTACTCCCTTTGCTTAATAAGGGATTCTGGCCTTAGAACTGTCATTGCCCTTAAATGTGATATCGAAGTAGGAGCGAGTCTGTAGGCTGTGACTCAGTAGGACTTGAAGTTTGGCTATCCTGTCTCAAGAGCACTTTAAGCCTCCCAGCAAGGTGTCCTGCTCAGAAAGTGAGGAACAGCATGGTGTACTAGCACCCATGTCTGCTGCTGCAATGGATGCTGACAGATTGTCCCAGGACCTGACAGGTTCAGCATTTACATATCTATGTACCGGTGGTGAGCTGATTATCTTCTCCTGCTATTTGATCCTGGATCTCCCATACATCTGTTGGCTTTCTAAGGCATGTAGTGAACACATTGTTGCTTTGCAAGGCTCAGGGGGATAGCTGGTACTGCCAGAGGTTTGGCCACCTCAATGCAGATAGTCCTTAGTTGCTTCTTTAAGGTCACTGTGATTAACTTTTGTTTTCATTGAAGCCTGTGCTTCAACGTTCTGGTACTGGCTGAACCTGATACTACCCGAATGGTAACAGGCAGCAGCAGCAGCCCAGAAGCGTGAGGTCTCCTGCTGCAGTGCTAGCTGTTGTAATGGCCATGCAAGTATTTTTTGTAGGAATGATTTCAAAGCGGCATTCCTCTAGACTGCACATTAATGCAGTTATGCCTGAGAGGATGGTTCAGTCAGAGAGCAGGCTTTTCTGTCTGCTTCTTTCAAGGACTGCAGTTACATGTTCCAGGTAGCAAACATAGGTATGTGGTATCCTACAGTTATGATCCACTGGGAGGTGCAAATCTAAATGCAAAAATAGGTATCCTAGTAGGTCCAAACTTTTCTCAGTGTCAGATGGTATCTAGTGGCTCTTCAACATGGAAGCAATGTTGCCAAGTGATTTGTGGTAATGTTTAGCAGCAAATTATTGAGTAGACAGATGGAGGCACAGCAAATTGTTGTTTTCTCAAGAAAACTTGCAAGTGCAGTATTCTGATTTGGGAAATTTTGTCCTCAGTGTCAGGAAAACAATTCTCCTAGATGGACTTGGCATCTTAAAATTGCTATCATTTTAGTAATGTTATTTTGGACATCAGAACTTCAAAACCTGAAATGATGTAAGGTGTTGGAATAAGTGTGTATACAGAGTTTGGTCTTTGTGGCTTCACAGAATTACTCAGACTTCCTTTATTTAAAAAAGGAACCACATTTCTCATGTTCTAAAAGTGACAGTCCTACAATGAAAAGAAGAACTAAATGTTCCTTGAACACACTGATCCAGATGCATATGCAGCAGTTAAAGGGCTCACAGCTCAGAGGAAATGGCATAGTGGCTAAAAGGCAAACAAGGTCAGCTCTGAGGTAGTTGTGAGTTTTCTGCTTAGTGGCCATAACACTCCTACTCTAAAACAACTTATTTAATTGTCACTACAAGGGATGAATGGCCAGATGAAGCAGTTCTTTTATAATTGGATTTGGCTGAGTTACTTTACGTGGTTGGAACTGAACTAGAGAAATGGTCAAAAATATTTGAATGGTCTTGGCACATTTGGTAGTGTGTAACTACTGACAAAATGTAAATGATTACATGGTAACTAGAAAGATTCTTGCCAGGTTAGTAGTGTGAGAATGCCTTGGCAAATTAGATTAATGTTTGCATGGAACAGACTCTGGTACAGCTCCCAGTAGTCATATGAGAATGTGATGTGTCCGAAAGCTTGAGCAAACACAGTCGGAACTAAGTGCTGATCCTGTTAATAGAAAAGACTCCCAGAGTCATACTATCCTGATCCATCTTTCCTTGTGTGTTTGTGCATCCTGTTGTCTGACCCATGAAGCTGCAATGACCAGTCACTTACAGTGAGTTGTTCAAAGACAGGATAAACAGGTGTTTAGAGGAATTGCCAAAAGCTATCAGATACTTACTACTTTTGATTTAATGATGATTTTGTGAAAATCCAACCCACAGCTAGGTCTACCGAAAGGCTTCTGTGTTCTAATGCACCTAATGGAATTTATCCAGAAAAGATGTACTATACTGCGCCAAGGACCATGACTAGACACCTTGGAAGGGAATGTACAAAACTCTGCACATACTGTGGAAGAAACTGTTAGCAAGTGGGAATTGTTTGGAGGAAAGATAGGACTTAGATCACTTCACTTTTCTCTACATTCAGGATGCAGTTCAGCCCCCTTTATCCCAAGGTCCTCAGCCATGAACTGTTAATGAGTGATGCAGCTTGAAGCTACTTGGCTAACAATCTGCTGTAGTTTTCTAATGCAGAAAAGCTTCCCAAAACATTTAAGCCAGTTTTGGACCCCCCATCAGCTCCTAAAAGTATCTCCTTTTCAAAAGTAGTAATTCACAGCCTGCTGTCCTTTTCTTACTTTGTCTTTACTCTCTAAAATAAATCTCTCCTTCCTTGACTTTACTGTAGTGGTTACAGGGACACCAGCCTCCCAATTCAGTGGGATTAATACTGATGCTGATCTACTATTTAATTTCTTTGTTGATTAGAATTAGTCTCTCCAACTGTTGTCTCAAAAATCAATGTAATTCTCTTCACAGCAATGATATTTTTCAGCTCTGCAAACTCTTAAATTTTCTAGCATGATGAAAGGTCCACACAGTCAGCTAGTGTAACAATTTATACAACATAATCCTTGGAAATATACATAATGAGAAGTGAAAACTTTAGTCTTTTTTATGGTCATTTATGGTCATGTCCTGTAGTACTGTAATTGGTTTTAGATATTTGTTTTTAAAAAGTTGTCTAAATCTTGAGCTCTGTAAGAAAAGGGATGGTAGGGTTGCAAAATAAGGCCCACGGTATGATGCTGAATTGAGATTACTTCAATTGTGTTAATTCCAGGAAGTTTAAAGTGGCCTCTTATTTTCTGCAATAAGAAGTAAAAGAAAAAGAGAAAATATTGGATTATTCTCATTACTTAAGAATGCAAACAAGCAAGCAAACAAGAAAGAAGCAGCTTTAAGCATTGTGAGGGAAAAATTAGAATTATATATCAGGGGAAAGTTTATAAACATAAGAACTCATAGCCAAGGAAACCAGCTGCCAAATGAAGCTTTGGAATCAGCACCACTGAAGATATTCAGGGCTCAGCTAGACATCCATCTATCAGAAAAGGATAAAGAAATCAGTCCAGCCACAATGTAGAGATAATACAACAGAGTTGCCTGCCAAATTTCTACCCCAAATAATGTATGATTCAGTTGGAATGGAAAAGAAAAACATTTTTGCTTGCTAGATCTTTCACTGATATAATCTTAAAAGCACAAATTCTTCTGCCTTTTAAAAAATATTGCTAGCAAATTTTTTAAAATTTTATTTATTGTTACCAGATTATGTAGGTTTTGCTGTAGTTTCAGACACATTGATCCTAGCTCAGATGTTGTAATTTTTTTAAAAACTAAAAAATATATATTTACAATTAAAAAAAATCTTTGAATGAAAAATTGTTGCACAACATCTTTTTTCGTAGGAATATTTTGGATGTTGTCAGATCACTCATACCAAGCCTGAGGAAAGACTGTCAGTAAGATATTTATTTTTTGCATGCTTAATTAGAGGTATGAAGAATGGTAAGACTGGAGGGCTAGGGTAATAAGGTTATAAAGGTATGGTTAGCTTTTTACCTCTATGTCACAACAACAACAAATACAGGCCAAGAGAGATGTTTCCCATTCATTACTTCCGAGTTACTGTTCAGATCGGTGGTAATGACCTACTTCTAGTGGGTAGGCAGGCTACACTCATACAGTAGAGTTCAAGACTGAATTGAGCTGGCAGGCTAAGACTACTGGTTATCAAGGCCTGGGGCTCAGATTTTTAAGGGTATATTAACATTCAAGTAGTTGCCTATTGCAGTTTTGAGGAGTCTGAAAGCAGCCACCTTGAGCTGAAGTAAGTGGAGTTAAGGTATCTAAGCTCTTTACAGAAAGCTAAGTATACATTTAACTGCAACACTGAACACCTGTAAAATTGCAGCCTAGCAACCTCAAAAAGTTTTCAGTGAAACTCTGATTCACCTCTTTTCCATGAAGCCTCCCTAAGCCTCTGATTTCCCCATTGTTTATCCCAGCACATGCTGTAAAAGAGAAGATGGATGACCATTAGCTTTTAAGTACACTGCTGCAAACATAGTGTCCTTTCACGGCAATGCCTTCCAAAGCATCAGTCATATCAGAGAGACCAGGTTAGCACAGAGATGAAGCAGATACAATTTTAAAGAGGCTATTTCAGAAATGGAATTACCCTTAAATAACAAATGAATTTTCAGATCGAGCACTGAATTTTTAAGGAAATTTAACACATATAATTTAGTATTTTCAAGCCATCCATACCTTGAATTCCCTAATTTGTACTGTAAAAATTAGTGCTAGTTTCTAAGACATGGTAGAGAGTAGATCAAGGCTAATTCTTTGCAAAAATAAGTCTGCCACATTATCACTCTGCATTATGAAAATGTGTCACATGATGGAAGGGAAGTATGAATATCTTCTATCTGATGTATACAACTGAAAAGGGAAAACACAGAGTGAAATCATCAAGCCACATTAGCCAAAGAGAACAGATAAGTAAGGGTATAGCACTGGAATGATAAACAATCAAGCAGAGATTACACCTCTGTGTGGAACTGTGTGTGCTTTTTAGACGTGAAAACTAAAATGTTGACAGTAGAAAATTTAAAAAATCTAACACTCTTTATCACAGAAAATGTTCAAAATACCATAAGGATAGAGTAGTAAACATTAATGTATATATAAAAAAATGCTGCTCTGCAAATGACACAACTTAGTAGCAAGGACATTAACTGCCACTGGACTCCGATTGGGCTCATGTACACGTGTGCATTTTGTGCCCTTACGCCCAGCTTCTTGCCACAGCTCTGATAGTGTCACCAACTGTGTGCCACAGCTCTCACTGCTGCCCTACCAGCCTGGCCTGGCATCCAGCACACCTTTCTCAACAAACACAGGAAGCAGGTCATGCATGTGCTGCTTATCACCTCTATCTTCCCTTTTGAACATTTCTGTGAAACCACATGTGCTCAACTTTGTAAATATGGACATCAGATAAAACGCGAGAAAGTCTTACCATCGAAAGATCTTTACTTTGAATGTGGCAGAGTCTCTATTTTCCTTGTTCCTTCCTCCTCCACCATGACAACAGGAACAGTGCACCATTTCCTCTGAAGAGGCTCATTACTGCTCTCAGTAGCTAACATTTACTCAGATTTTCAGTGTATATGCACTTTCAGCTGCACAAAATATGGGACTTACCCGTACATTTTAAGTCACTGAAATAGGACATTTTGGTAGAGGAAACAGTCAAATCAGGTTACCACAAAATGGGAACTTTTATAGTTGACTGTTCAGGCAGTGCTGCTGATTGCTGAGCTAGCTCTTAGTAAGAATGTGCAAGTTGTGCTATTTTTACTTGCTATTCGTCTAGCACTGGACTTGTTTGAAATAATTTCTTTATTCTTGCATATACAGGTGTATATCTAGCAACAAGAATTTAGAGGAATTTTCTGTAGCTAATAGAATTCTTATGACTTTCATTGAGGAGGAAGAGAGAAAAACTTGCTGAAGGAAGCTTTGAATGGACTCTAGAAGAAAGATCCAAATCCATTGGACAGTCCCCTCAAAATACTCACATCTTTGTCTGTGAAAAGCAACCTTTGTTACCTTTGTCATGCCACTTCATGACTTCTTGTTAACTTTTTGTACTTTGCCCACTCATCTAATTCAGTGGGTTTTATTCCCTGTTTTTCAGCCACTATCCTTCCCCAGTTTTCACTCTTTGCAGTTTGCACAGACACCATCTGGCTTCACCCCCCGCATTTCCTAGACAAGGGCAATCTAGTTAGCCTTGTGAAATCCAAACCCCAGGCAAAAAAAAAAAAAAACCTGTACAAAACTTCTACAAGACAGGCTTTGTCACTTCTCTGTGAGGGGCAAGTACATTACCCATAGCAACTGTTAGAACAGAAATCACATCTAAAGCAGTAAGTTATCTTCTCACCAACCTACTCTATTCCCCAAACTTTTCCTTTCGATTTACTAGAATTACTGCAAGTCTTTTCTGGTCAAGAGAAAGTTTGACCAGAGTGTCTGTAATTACAGAACTTCAGAACACCATGTAAGAAACTGTCTATAAAATGCTTGGAATAAAGTAGATTAAGAACAGATTTGCTAAAGAAATTAGGAAGTCATTCCAGTGTTCTGTTCTAAATAACATAGTGAAAATAAATCTCTGAGGCAAGATTCTGGACAAAGACATTCCTTTGAAAAGAGACCACAAGATTCCTGGTCTTCTTAATGGAGAAAACAGAAAATTAGTCTTGGTTTGGGACTCTCAAAATGCTGATCCTTTTGAGCAATGTGGACGAGTACAGAGTATTGTCCGATGTATTCATCCTTGAGCAGAAATAAACCAATTTTCTGTGTGCTCTGACTGTCTCAGAGACGCTGGAAAAAAAGGTAAAAAAAAGAAAAAAAAGAACTCCCTTTCCTTTTTATGTTTGCTGTCTTACAAAGTTTCTAAAGGAATTTATTTGGATGAGGAATTTTGATCTGTATATCTATTTTCCCCTGAGAAATTATGATCTAGTTGCACAGTCCAGTGGTTTCGAACTAGATATTCTTTTATTTCAGACTTTGCAACTCTAAAGTCAACAGGGAACTACACGTATATAGGTGCAATTCCCTAATATTGGCCACAGAGTGAGGATTGAGGTGAGTTTGCTGCAACAACACACCCACTCTAATTTCTAAACTATAAAGACTTGATTTCTATGTTTCATTGTTTGTTCTATTCTGTTGTCTCTCCTGATTTAACAGTCACTCCTATGTGTCTTCAGAGGAAGAATGCATATCACAGTCCCGCTCTGACAGCGTAGGCTCAGTGAAATGAAGAAGAACAAGTATTCTATTGTTGTGCACCATGGAAAGGTAAAAATATAATCAACACCTTTCTGTACTTGGCAGTCAGAGGACTGGAAGGGAGTGTGTATGTGATGATGGTTGGGTACCAGTGATATAAGATACTTTCAGTCTTGTTAAATGCCCCATGAAAAGCAGCATATGTTGCTGTCTGCTCTCAGTATGACTGAGGTTGTATGACACTTAAATGATACAAGACTGTCATGTAAGAACTAAGTAGCATATTAGGTGTCCTATTTTTGTTTTACAGTGTTCCCCAGTGAAAACCACAATTTCACTTTGGTTTGATGATCACATCCTGGTGGCATTGGTACGTTTACATTTTGACATATCAGAAGAGTAGAAGTAGACTGGCTACTGTTAGTAGGGAGCAGTGTCTAATATTAATTATTTAGAATTTTGCAGTCTAGAACTGGATTTTGCTTTCTTCTAAAATGGCAACTTTTTCACTCCACACTGTGCAGAGAAAAGTCTTGCCAGTGGAAATTCTTATAGTGGTTATTTATAAACATTCTTAGAAGGGTGGCTTTTAAAGGATGTGAGATGTAAATTAGCAATCTCTTTTTAACCGCAGTGGATGCACAGGTTCCTTTTGAGTTCTAATGAAGCAGTTTGGAGCTGGAGTCTACAACGTGTTTGAAGTAATTTTGATGTTACTTTTGCACGTTTCCAAGATACCTAAGATGTGGCTAATAATAATAGCAGGCTTTGTCTGTTTCTCTCAGCATGTGGCATGAAAGTATGTGGTCACAGAGCTATGCATTATTTACATGGTGTCTACATGTCATCAAGTGGTATGGCAGAGAGCCAGCTTGAATCACTTCTGATTTTAAATACAGGACACTGAATAATAATGCTGTGTCACACTTGAGGACACTGGAATCTGGCAAATCAGCAGTAGCTCAACATGTCAAGCTCATTTGAGTTGCTTTCTCCCTCCTTGAATGATCATAGAATCAAAATCAAGATACAAGGATACTGTTTAAAGTTGGCATTTTTTTATTTCCCCCCTGAAGCAGAAGACTGTGCCCAGAAAAGAGACACACTCTGATTGCTTACTACAAAGATGTGCCATGAGGTCACTGCCCTCATGCAGGAATGTCTGCTCCTGAGAATGGGCAACCACTGTATGGTGCATATTTGCCAATAATCCTGTTGTCTCTGTAAGTGGTAAATCTGTTTGGTAGGACTACTTTCATTCATTAGTTTTTTGAAGAATCTATTGCAACAGATCCACCACCTCAAATAGTAAGTGTATTTTTTAAGAGGCAATCCCATTATTTAGAATGGGTGCTTTAAGGGTTTGAGGTCTCACAAGGAAATCTAGGAGTGCTGTTCTCAGCCATTGTTCTGCACCAGCTCTAATTTCTGTATCACCCATAGAGATGGCTCACCTTGCCAGCTGGTAGAAAACCAATTCAGTGAAATAAAAACATGAATAGTTTTCTCTTGGTTTAGTAATCCAGTTGGGTTTACCAAGGAGCCATGTGAAAATCAGAGAAAGTAGAAGGGAAGGAATAGGCCTGTATGTCAAGGCAAAAAGGATGCAGAGAGAAGTGAAGGGAGTAGAACTGTTAGATGAATTTAACCATACTGTGAAAGCTCACCTTAGAATGGTTAATGGACAGGGAAGAAGCTGTTAGAAGATTAAAAGGAGCACCCAAAATACTGGGATTCATTTTGCCTCATCACCATAATACTCTTTTTATGAAACTAGAGCTATATATACTCATAAAAACATTTTGCTTTTTTTCTTTTAAAGGATAATACAACAATTGGAGTCTGTGCTATGAGTTCTTTCAAGTTAAATGCTTAGTTCAACATTCCACTTCCATTTCCTGGCAGAAAATGTTTTATATGAAAGCAACTTCAACCTTTGAGAAGGGTTCATTTACTGTTATGTTTGGTATCAGCTTTCCAAAAAATGCAGTCTGCATTTGCTGTGTTATAGGTTCTGGTTTTAATATTGTTTTAGAAAAAAAAGTTTTATGGCATAATTCCGAAATAAAATATTGCAACAGAATTTTCTCTATATGTGAATTCACCTCATGCGCGAGTGGTTTAAAGTCAGTTTGATCACTTAAAGCCCAAGCTATCCTTGAACCAGCTGGTAACAAATAACACATTTAACTCTCAGTCACATGAAACTGTTAAGTTGCCTTTTTATAGACAACTACAGCCCTACTGCTTCTGAAGCACAAGGGAATATCATAAGGACTTGGAAAGAATTGAACACCTACCATATGCACATAAAGAAGGGTAATAAAGATGAAAGGCCAGAACTGAGCTTTAATTTCTATTTTTCTGCTTTTGATTTATCAGTTGCTTCTGCATTGCTGCAATTTTCTTTGGCCTAAAATTAGGGAGAAGATGCTTGAATTGCTTGGTTTGATCAAATCAATCAAACTTAGGCTTCCCACTCACTCAGTGTAACAGAGACAAAATGGAAAAGTACATTCTTGGTTTCTTTACAGCTTTATTGTACATTAATTTCTGAAGTGTTGACTGCTGTAACAGTCCGCTGCAGCGGGCAGTTCCTGGCCACGGGTCACTGTTATGGAGTTGCTGTAGTGATGGTGATATGGACATTGAATAGGTAGAGCTGTATCAAGTTGACTCTGTACTAGAACTAGGGCTCACTAGTTGGGTGCAGGGCCATAAAAACATAGTTGAGCCTCTTTTGGGACCTTAGTAGCTTCTCTGCGTAGTGCTGCAGGACTATCTCAGCTGTCAGGTTTTCTCAGGAGTCACTGCACTGTGGTCCATTGCCATGTATGGATGTATTCTGGGAATTATCCTCCACGGGGCTTCTGCGTTAATAACCACCTCTAACAGAAGAAAAAGGACCTTCAGACAGGTCTGGCCATGAGTGAGACAATAAGGTTAATCCTCTGTGCTGTTGAGCCTCAGCTTCTAATAAAGAACTCAGAACTTGTACGGGTAAAGCTTCAAAGTAAGTACAGATTTACAGAGGGAGGGCAGATAAGAGCGTTGTAGCCCACCCATTAAGACCACCTGGTTTTAATATATGGTAGCAGTCAGCCTTTGTGCTATGCACTCTTTCCATATCCTAACCCTTTTCCAGGGAGTAAGATCTCCAAGAATGCTGCTGGCAATGTACTTGTCAAAGTTGGGTGCACTGCAGGGTCTGTCTGTCAGTCATATGTAACAGTTTTTATCACCCCTTGAACTGCAGTAGCTAAATCTGATGATCAAGCAGAACCTTAGTAAAACAACATTTATAATATTTAATATCTGATGATGAATGCATGTCCAGTGCTTTGAAAATGGAAAGGTCTGCAAAAATGCAGACTATTATTTTATCTGGAAACGTGTTCCTTTTTTGTGCATGTGCAGGAGTTCTCATGCCTTTTCTGCTATGAGTCCGTATGGGAATAATTTCATTGTGAGAAGAAGGCTTCCATTCTATCCTGAAAAAGAGCTGCATGGAAATCACAGAAAGCTGCAGAAGAAAGTATCAGTCATTGTTTGAAAGCATTGTGGCCTATGGAGATGGAAACCAGAACATGGATTTGCCTCCAAATTTTATAAGCTTCTAGAAATACAAATGATGAGAAACAAATGCAAAAAGTTCACAAAAGTAGTGGTTGCTTAAAAAAAGAATAAAATCTTAAAGCCTTGTTGCTTTTATGGTGAACAGACCTGGTGAGAAGGATATCAGTTGTCTCAAATATCATCGTTTAAACAGGCAGTGTTATTGTCAGTATTTTTTGGTTGCCACCTAGATTAGTGTAACACTCCTCAGTGGCTAACAAAGAAATTATCAGCCACTGGAACAAATTATGAAGAGGAACAGTGAGCTTACCATTTCTTGAAGTCTGCAAACTGAGAGTGGATGGTATGCTTCAGCAAACAGTGGAGACACAGCTGGGTGAAATTATATGGTTGTACTACAGAGAAGATAATATGAAATATTCTATGTCATCTTTTCTATCTTTAAGAGCTATAGTCTATAGTTTCACAAATACCATTACAAAGAACTCCTGAGAAGTAGTGATAACCATAGCACCAATCTGAATCCATCTCCTGATTTGGGATATATTATGTCAAAGTATTAAAAAAAATTACACTCTAATGTTTCTACATTTTTCTGTCATTACAAGTCATATTACTAGTATAATTTTACAATATTAGAAATCCATTTTTGAGGACCAAAGAGACACTTCTTCTTCCCCAGAGAACTCGCTGTACTTCAGTTCATGATGGAGTGTATAGATAAATAAGCACATATACTGCTGCTTCCCTACGTGATCTATTTCTGTAAAATCTGAACTCAGTAAGCTAGATTCACTCAGTGGAATAAAAGGAAATCCATGGAGGAAATTCTAGGATACTTCTCATTATTGTAGGCCATTTCTAAGCTAAACTTCAATATTCTTCTCCTTGCAGTTGATCTAGCACACTGCTTAAATAAGATTTTTTTTTCCCCAGTTGAGAACAGCTATTCCATTTTCCCCCCTCCAGATTTCAAGTGTTTTGGGATGTTGGGCACTGTAGAAACTTAAATCTAGTGGGACAGTTGAAAGCTTGGTAAAGCTGTGCCTGACTGAACAGCTGGACATGAGAAGAAATAGTCCTTCAGTGTCAAGTGGGTTTGGCAGCATGGCTAGGACAGCATAGTTGGGATGTCCTAACTAATCCTAGAAGATCTGAAAAAACATCATGGTATAGCTTTTCAACTATTGCAGGGAAAACTGATGATTTTGTGTCCGGAATGGATATGCATAATTGCAGAGGGAGCTTTTTTAAGGTTTAGGTTGTAGCCAATGGCTAGTTACCCTTGTTTCTGTGAGTGTCTAAAGTCCTTTAGTGGCTAATTTCTTCTACATACGTATGTTGTACCTCAATAAATATCTCAACTGTCCCTCAGCTGGAGGGCTGCCTGGGAGACATACTTTAGCCAGTGTGTCAACCAGATACAATGATGGGAGCAAAGTATAAGTGAATCCAGAGGAAATTTGATAGGTTATCATATGGAGGCATTCAGATTGCTTTATCAAGCAGTCTTTCCTGGTCTTAAGTTTCATAAATTTATTACCTGCAGTGATTCAAATAAGTTCAAATTTCTCTTGCTACTGTATTTTGTGCTTTTTTGAAAAGATGATTGGAAAAGATGGATGCTGAAAAAGAAGAGTGGCCTCTGATTGCTCTTAGGCTTTTCAAATATATTATCCTTTAAAAAACCTCCACAACCTAGTTTGCTGTAATAGTTTCAGCATCAACAGTCGTTAATCTATGTACCATGCAATGGCCATAGTAAAATATAGGTGTGTATGTTTAATAGTTTGATTTCATGAACCTACAAGAACAATTTGGGGTTGTTTTGGTTGAAGGAACTCCTCCATTTTAGTTCCCTAGAGTCTAGCTATGTGGCTCTCTTCTAAAAAGTGTAATAATATACATAAAATTATGAAGTCTCTAAACATTTGAAAGGTTGGAGAACTAGACTGTGTTTCCATTCATCAGGGGGGTTCTCAAAAGTAATTTTTGAGCCACACAACAAGGAAACTGGGAAGAGCTTGAACTGTTCTCTTTGCTATGTGGATATAGAGAAAATAGCTTTCTTGTCCCACGAGGATTCTGTTGATTTTGAAATTTTAGGCTTGGCAAGGGACTCAGTGAATATATGAGTGACTTAAGAAACAAACAAACGTATTTCATTTTAATGCTGACCTCTTTTTTTCTTTTTCTAACCTTTTAATATAAACTAAATTAAGTTTCGACAGGAGGAGATGCTTTTAGCCACAAAGCCAAGACTTTTTGTTTTAAAAATGTTGAAATGGCATATTTCTAGAGTTTCAAAACCTATTTTTTACCATTTTTTTTTTTTGAGGACAGGAAACTGTTCTGGGAATAATTTCAATTTTGATGAATTGTCGGTTATGACCATATCTCCTCTAGGAAAGCCCTGTCCTCACTCCCAACTCTAAAACCAGGCTTCCGATACTTTCCAGAAGTCTAAGCTATGATCACCTTAGTTACCTCACTGATGCATTTGAATGAGACATAGATTTTGGGCAACTGTCTTTATCCACTGGCGTAATAAGTTATAACAAATAATCTAGGGTCCATCTGGAGACTGATTAACATTGTCTCTGGAATAAAGATGTCTTCATTGCTAGACAGCTGAAGAGAAATACATGGTCTCCATTGCAGTGTGTCTGTATATCCTGAGGAGGATATCTTATGAGGATCACTCTTCTGAACTGGAGGAATTAACAGTGATCTCTACAAAGCATCAGCTCTTCTCTGTAGTCCCAGAGAGGAACAGTGCTTCATGATGAATCTTTTTTCAAGTAACAGTTTTGAAAGTTGCATTCTATTATTCTTCCAGCCTCAGAAACCAGAGACCTTTTCTGTGTTCTGTGCCAAGACCCTCCTTCCACCCATATTGCAAACTGGCAATGCACAAAGTGCAGCTAGTGGAATAGCCCATTAGCCAAATATATTACCAAAATTAAATGCCCTACTCCTGTACTAATCTTCATTTTAATAAAGCATTCTGAATCTCATCCCTTGCTGTCTGCGCTAATTAGTCTTTTTCTAACCAGTTCATTTTGCATTGTTTCGAATCTCAAATTTGAAGCATAACACCAGTGTTATTTTTGGATTCACTGAGCATCAGTGCATTGTAGAAGATCAATGGAGAGATTTTGGCAGAGGTGTAGAGAGCAACAGGGGCTTATGGTGCTGCCCTTTGCACTTGGAGTTGAGGCAGAAGTGGAGGCTTGTGGCAGGGGGCAGGTCTGTGCTCCATTTTCTGTTTGGTAGAAGCAGCTTGCATTTGAAGGCACAGGAGATTTTTTTTCCCTGCACCTCTTGAGCACTGTGAAAATTACTAACTGCCCTTTCATTTTGAAACTGAAAAGGAAGGACTTCAACTTTTGGTTCTGCTGCTAAAATTTGTTTAAGGCACATCTTGTTTCTGAATCCTGATGATAATTTGATTTTTCTGATTGTGTGTTTGGAGCATCTGCAGATTCAGGAAAATTTCAGCAGCTACTAGCTGACATCAGTTTTACTGTCTTTCTTCATGACTATGGAATAAGTATTTCTCTATAAAAAGAAGAATGCTTCTTGTGCACACTTATTTGGCAATTAAAAAAAGGCAATTATTTGAAGACTAATGGTAATGGCATTTAACTGCATTGTCTGCTTGGCCTGACTACAGCTAACTCCTGGCAATGTCTTGAATCTACAGCTACATAAAATGAGTAATAGGTGTCATAGAAACCTTGTCGAAAATAATATTGTCTCTGAACGTCAAATAAACTGTCATAAGCCTAGTCTTAGTACTAAACTTTTATTCTGATCATATATATGTCTTGTATTCTCACTGTTGGTTCAGAAGTAGGTTTGATTTGTTGCAACCTTATCCTGTCATTGCCTTACTTAAATAGTACATTAAATGTTGTATAAATGCTTATGCATGAATGTTGTCAATAGATAACATACATCCTAAAAATTGAAATAAAATCATCTAATGGCTTGGATTGGAAGGGATCTTAAAGATTATCTAGTTGTATTGTAGAATACAATTAAATGACATTATAAATTCAGAAGTCATATAATGTTTTGTAATGTTGATTTAAATACCAGCCAGAAGAAGGGGCAGTGCTAAAAAATAGTGTGACTAGTTAGATTTAATTCTTTATTAGGATAAAACAGAAGCATTGGATTCCAAATAACTTTATATTGGCTACATTCACTAAGAAATTATGCTCCTGACTGTTTCAGAAATTTGAGCAATCTTATATATATAGGACAAGCTGAATACAAGACCCTTCTGTTAGGAAATTATATACTTAATACTTGAAGACAGACCCCTTTGGCAGCATGTCTTCTGCACTTCCACACTCAGCTCTGTAGTTATCCAAACAAAGATACCTACTAGTATCTTAGATTGGTCCTAACCTGACTTCATCATACCTCAGATCCTGCCTTCATCTTAAATTCTTGCAGGGCAGCTTAGCAGTTTGAGTGAAGAAACCTGTTGTTCGTAATGCAGCTATGAAGGGCAGCATTTCATACTGACTCACAAGAAGAGAAGATTTATTACGTACTTAGGAGATGTCACTTCTATGCATATTTTGGAAAACTGAGGGGAAATAATTGACCTTCCCCCTGAAGTAAAGAAATTTGACAGCTGCAAATGGAACAGGCTGAAGCCATTTTGGAGATGGATGTTGAAGTTGTACAGCATTGATGGGATTGTTTAATAAGTATTCTCTCTTTTTCTTTCATTACATGAGGTTTTGCTTTTCTTGGATCACACAGATTATTGTAAAAATGTAACAAGCTACTATTCTGAATATGCCAAATAAGAAACAGATGGATCTCTTTAAAGAATAGTCTATCACTAATATTAATGGGATCTCATGTTGAGGAACCAGGCATCTCCCTTTCCTCACACCAGTCTTCTTGGCCCAGACAAAGAGGCTCTTCTAGCAATGACTTGCACATGGCAAAGAAGAGGAAGGAAGTTTTGGTAGCTACAGAATAAAGCATGGTTTCTCTCCTCACCTCTCCTCTCCCCTCCTCTCCTCTCCTCTCCTCTCCTCTCCTCTCCTCTCCTCTC
>NW_016690213.1:3997083-4075562 GCF_001604755.1 Lepidothrix coronata | reverse complement strand
TCTCTTCTCTTCTCTTCTCTTCTCTTCTCTTCTCTTCTCTTCTCTTCTCTTCTCTTCTCTTCATTTTTAATGTGCTATACCCTTAGCTGTTGTGCACAAGGTTTTCTGTGGTGGACTGATTTGAGCACAGGGCTTGACCCTGTTGTCAATGTCCCTTTTATACCATAATTCAACTGGTATAACTCTACTACCTCAGTGGAGATCCTCCCACTTAAGCATGATCCTCCCCAGTTAATACTATGTAGAGCTATATTTGTGTAACTAAGCAAGAACCTTCTGAATAAAGAAAATTCCAGTTGGTGTAGCATAGAATAGTATGTGCATAATACTCCTTAGACACCAACTTATGCATTTTGGATTAGAGCTTTACTTCAGGTTTTGTATTGTCTTTTTTCTTTAGCAAAAAGTACTCTCCTGTTCTCTTGCCTTGTGTTGTCTTTCTCAATAAAGAAAGCTTAGTGGTATTAATGACTGGGCACCTCTTCATCTTCATGAACAACAGCTTCTTATAACACATAACATATATATTTCTGTGCTATGCACAATCAAAACCTGACTTACCTGCTGTGCTTAAAGCCAGAATAGCAGCTTCACAAACAAGTATGCCCTTTTGAGCTTATTAGTATGATGAGTACACTTGGTGTGCCAAACCTTGGCTTGCCTGTGAGACAGCCAAATGGTTAAAGACAAGTGTGAGACAGATTCAGTGGGTTTTGTAGCCATTCTGAATGTTCACAAGGGTGGCATGGGCAAAGCATACGAGTCACACAAAAGATGCACTTCAGGACAAATAATAAAGCTGAGATGTTTCTTTACTGCTGTTATTTTCTTTAATTTGGGATATTTCCAAAGTTGGGCGGATGGGTTGTACAGTACATGTTTGTTGATGAAATGATAACTTAACCTAGATAAAGCACATACATACTGTTATTTTAATAAAAGAAACAAGGCTCACGTTTAAAAGGGAAATATAATACAGTAAACATCCTTTTGTACTGGCCTAGTTATTTTTCTAAGCTTGTGCCAGGCTGAGATATTTGCCTTGCAAAGTAGAATTTTTGCAGGAGTCTGCAAGTTCTGTAATACCTTTTCCAGCATCTGTTGAGTGAGCCAAAATTCTGTGGTCAAGTGGGCATCTCAGTTACAGCTCTTTATTGAACTTCTAATGCATTAGATTTTAAGTCTCCCAGACCTTTCTCTCCCTGAGCAAAGTTATCGAGCTTTTTCAACTTCATTCTTGTTCCAAGGAAAACACCAGAAAGTGAATACAGTCTTCAACTGGTGATGTCCATGAGTCTTGGATGTCCATGATGGTTTTTGGCTTAAACCATTCAAAGCATCAGGAATTTTTTTTTATTTGATTTTAAAACAACCTGTAAACACAGGGGAAAGCATTTTCAAAATTTAACCCTGTTTTCCTCAGAGCACTGATTTTTTTCATTAGCTATTGATGTCTTGTTAGGATTTCCTATTCAGATTTTATCACCTTCGTGTGCATCTCATCTTTAACGTATTTTAGAATAATTTTTAAATAAATATTTGATCCAGTCTGGTTCTGTAGATGTTATTGACACTGTAGGAAGGTTACCTGTTGCAAACACAGTAGAGTTCAGAATAGAGGTAGATGTGACTGCCACTACCAGTACTGAGAGCAATTATGTCGAGTTACTGGTCTGGGATGCCACACTCGGTGATAGCTCTCATCAGTGGTGTGGTTTGTTGTAGAATTTCAATGTTAAAATGAATATATTCCTTTGCTACCTTGTGACCTGGTAGAAGAATCCAGACACAAGCAGCCTTCTTAGAGAGGAGAGATTAGATTAAGTAGTGAGAACTGGTGTGAAAATAAATCACGTTTTCTTCATAAAGAGGTCTGTATTCAGAATCAGTCTGATGTGAAGCTACAGGAATCTAATGCCACCATCTATGCTTAGACCTGCCACAACAACAACCATTACAACCTACTCCAGGCCTTCTGCACTTTTGTAACCAATACTCCTTGGATCCTCCCAGGTGTCTTAGATGATGTTCATTAGGGACATTAAGATGGGCTTTCTGTAGGAGAAATAATGCTTCCTTCCTTTATACCTGGAGTGAATAAAGGAAGCTCAGCAGCTTCTTTGATGCTCAGTTATGATAATGGTGGGCTGAACAGGCCCCAGAATGAAGGTATGGTGTCAGCATGGTGGAGAGAGCAGAAGTTTTTGCCATATCTTGAAGGCAAGAAAAGGGCACATGTGGAAAATTGCCTGAGTGTTTTGTATTCGATATTGTCTTTTCATAACACCAAGTGTCCTGGTAGCACAAGCTAATTTACATTTAGAAATCTTCCTAGAAACATTCAAAATGATTTGTCTTTACAGAAGATGAAGGTTGCTTAAAAAACTGAGCTCCTGCCTGGTGGGATGTTTAAGGTTTCAGAATATATGGAGTTTACTTTTGTCTTGAATTAGAACACAGTCAGAAATGTTTGTAGAAAAAAAATTGAAATGTTTCTCTTTGATACTATCAAATCAAATATAAGAAAACAAAAATCCTCTCCTTTCAAAGAAAAATGCTGAATATTTGATGATGACAATATTAATGACCTTTGAAAATGCATTATAAATCCAGGGCAATATCAACATTGGTATTAGTGGTGGATAAGTTTGTTTAAATAGCATTTAAATCAGCTTATTCATGAAACACAATCTTTTAGATGTTTAGAAATGTCTTATTATACTATTATGCTTAGAGCTTATAGTTATTATACTTAGAGCTGACCTGTTGCTCATGTAGCTGAAACTGAAAAGTTGTTCTTGCAGCCTAGTATATTTGCTTTGAAGGAAGAAAGCCTGGCAAAAAACAGCCGTGCTGATAACTTAGTTTCCAGTGAGGAGATATGAATAGTGTTCAGGTAAACATCCAAAGCATTAGGCCTGCTTCATCAGAATGGTGTTATGATGACATGTTGCACTGTCAGTTATAGCCAAAAGAATCCTTGTTAGTGTTTCTGAACAATGCTGGTACATATTTTGCAAAGAACAATGCTGGCCATGCTTGTTCATGGGATAGTCATTAGTAGTTTGATTAGCATTGTTCTGAGCTATGATTTTCCAGCCAAAACCTAACAACCTTCCCCTCAATCCCCCTTTGTGAAAACTATTCTAAAACTCTGTAAGGCACGATGAAGTTTTACAACCATTTAGTGAGCACCCTTTTGTTCTTCAAATGTGTCTGTACAATAAGGGGAAATCTTCAAAGTGGTGAGTACCCTCATCCCCTACTAAGTTCAAGAAGCAGCACCAGAGTTTTAATAGTTTTTAATATCTCTTTCTAAGAACTTTCAATTCAGAATTATCAATATAACCTCTTCAAAATGCTCTCTTTCAGCAAAGAAGGAGTGTGTATATTTTAAACAAAATATACAGTGCCATACTGGTTTGCAAAGCCCAGGTGATTCCTTGGGTCCTGCTCCTAAACAGAAGCTTGGTACTGCAGCAAGAGCTTGGTACTGTAATATGTTTGAATCTATGCTTCAGCAGTGCCTGATGGAAGAAGTGTTCTTTTGGTTTGTGAATTTGGTGTCAATTAGTGTCAGTGATTGCCTCTGCAGCCAAATTTTTTGTGTCCAAGGACAGCAGAAGAGGTAAACCATAAAGTGAACAGACTTAAGCCTTCTGTGGATTATGCAGTACATTAGGATTGAGACTTTCCTGCTTTCAGTCTGTTGCAGATGTACTAATCATCATCAACAGGAGCTGACCTGAGAATTGTAGGATAGTTCTTACCACTTCTGTAACACTTGCGTGTTTCTCCAGGTTTGCAGAAAATGAATCTTTCTGCAGTGGATTGTAAAAATATAGGTATAGCTCTATTATACTCTGAATTTTTAATCATGTCAGGTGAAGATGAATAGGGAAGCTATAAAAAAAATTTAGCTTTGCTTCTGGGTTTCAAGACTGGAATAATTACTGAGAATACTGAAAGATGTGAATGGCATGTGAATCATGGTGGAGTGTGCATTTTGCTGGCAATTGCTGCAGTATTTCATCCCTGGGATTTTTGTCATGTGTTGCTACTGCCTGGTATTGGATGAAGACAGAATGGTACACATCAAAGATCACCTCTGTGATCTCACTAAGCCGTTTTTTCTGTCTTTTCTGGCACAGCCTTGTGACGCTTCCCACCGGCATTCCTGGCATCACTTCTTGCCTTTAAACCCATAGTCCAGCTAAAGTCTGTGCCATAGTGTATGCCTTATAATGATATATTTCAGCAGATGAAGAATACAGTTATCCTAGTGTATCTCAGAGATTCAAGTCCTGATCCTTTTCTGATACACAGTCCTCAAAAGTATTTTTAAGAATTAGGAAGATCTACTAGTGAGAGCAATATATTTCTCTTAATTTGAAAACTTCAACATAAGGATCAGGATTTGGACTGTTAACCCATAATCACAGCAATGCCACACATCTAAGACTGAGGCCTGCAAGGAGATGCTGGGATTTTGGTGTAGACTGAATGATGGTGTTGGACATGAGCTTCTTAGAATCAGTTTCAAAGGTAATCAAAAGGGAGGAGAAAGTGGAGCTATGATTAGCTAAAATTGTCGATGACTAGAGGATGGGAAATGAAGAAGTGAAAGACAGAGGCAGTGGACACTTACCTCTACATTTATTTGATTATATCCAGGCAGCACTGCTATAGTGCTGTATGTGACCTCCTGTGTAAGCTGAAAAGCTCTCTGTTCCTCATGAAGTTGAAGAGGCTTGTTTCTGCTGAAGTCCTGCACAGAAAGAAAATGAAGGCTGCCTTTCCTGTTGCTGAGAAAAGCTTGCAAACCCTGATAACTGATCTTTCAGTATTCAGCTCAGTGCCAATGTCTTACTCATGTGTCCTGTGTTGGCAGACACGAGACAATTATTTGAGCTGGAAAGCTGGAGCAGCACGCATGAGGTGTCTGTTTTTCTGGATAGAACCTGGGTTTGGCTTGTTGCAATGTTAAATTATGAGCATTAGCAATGTTTTGAAACTGCTAAACTGAAAACTTAACTAGCTAAGGTCTGTGAGAGAAAGACCATGTGCTGTTGAGGTTTCACTGTGCTGCTGCATGGAGCAGGTGAAACAGGGAGTTTGCAAAGTGTTGTTAGACTGGTTACAGCGTGGCAGGGGGAAGTCACAACTATTTATGGAGCATGACTAGGCTTGAGTACCTTCCATAACTAAAAGACTACATTAAATAAGAGTGATATACACACTCACAATCCTGTAAATATGTCACCTTTCTTGTTTCTGCCTGAACAAATTGCTATGAGGCATCTAGATTGTAATGAATGCTTATCTGCTTTTGTATACGAGGTGCACTTGATCTCTCTAGAGATACATAGGTCTTAGATGCCAGGACCTGTGGTCCTCCATGTCCTGGACATCTATCCTTTTCCTGTCTGAAAGCTATGTCTGGATATCTGCCATGCCAGCCTCTTTCCTTCAGGTGCCCATAAATTGAGAGATTTATATGACCATGTTCCTGCATTACACATGACCAAGTTCCAAATCCTCTAAGTCATGAAATTGTTTTGGCTTGCTGCCTTGCATGTAATCATCAGTGTTTGTGGTTTGGTCTGATAATAGCTTGGGATCCTGATGGTCCACATGGCATATACTGTTTGTAAATGGCCCATATAGCCATGCTTCTCTCAAATCCTGGATCCAAAGGCTAAGGAGATTCCTCTGGGACCACTCTCACAGTGAGACAGATCAAACTTCATAGACTACAGATGTGATCTTATCACAGAGATGAAGGCATAAATATGACCATAAATAGGTTAAAGCTAGAAGAGTACTGTGGAATTAGTTGTTATCTGTCTTGCAGGAGAGTTGCACTCTGTAGGTAGGTGAAGGGCATAGCAGCAGTATCCAGTGAAACACAGCATTTCTTTCTCCACATGGAATAGTAGGAAAGGGAACTTAAATTTACTTACAAAGGAAGTGGAGCAACCAGAAACATAATTTCCAAATCTTTCATGACTGGAAAAGGGGAAGGAAGGCCTCTGGCTCAGTGCAGAGGCAATTCAGGTCATAGTGAAGTACACAGATGATCACAAGTTTTTCCAAAAGAAATGGATGTTCTGACTTCATCTGAGATTTAGACTAAGTTAAGTCTCAGCTGCCAGAGCCAATCTTTGGTCTGTTATGGATCAGTGACCACTTTTAGGTCATTTTACTAAGGTTTCTATCACTTTATGAATTAGACAGTATGATGTTATCTACACATGAACATTTCCCTCACACAAATCTTTTCAGCAGCCCATAAGCTTGTCAATCTGGGCAAAGGTAACTGTTGTGATGTCAAAAAGGCACAGCTTTATTAGTCTCTGTTAAAATTGAAAGGGTTTTTTTTTTTTCAGTCAATTAGTACTGAAGAAAGAAAAGCAAAACCCATGTCTTCCTCAAACACAGCACACCATGTACTTCTTATTAAGGAAAACATGTGTGCTGAGTGTCACAGTTCAAACTTCAGCTGTTTTTGCTGTTGCCCTATTCAAAAACAAGTATGGTTAGAGTTTCATTACAATGGGAAAAGTGTGTGCGTGTGTTTGTTTCCCGCTATTCCATAGCACAAAAGCTGTTGGGAATTTTCTCCCATTTTAGCAAGATGCACTGGTGTTGTGTTTTGTTTTTACCTTAAAGCATGGAAAAAATCAGCTTCAAAAGGGGATAAATGTGTGAAACCAAGAGGCTAAGGAAGCAATTATTTTCCAGCTTTAACTAGTGTCAGTGCTATTACTGCGATAGCTGGCCAAATTCTTCAGCTAAGGATCTCAAAGTACATAAAATTAAAATTATGTTTAAGCTATGTATTTCTGGAGGCTCAACTGAGATCAGGCTGTTACGTGATGTAGTGTGTTACTTCTGTAAGTAGCTTAGTGGCTTCTGTGTTTCACTGCAGGGATCTTTTTGTGGCTGAATATGAGGCTTTTAGGGCTCTCTTACATTATTTCAACCACATTATGTAGGGCGAAAGGGTGCATGTACATGTCTAATTTGACAAGACAGATGAAGTGAAGGAACCAGTCTTTATTGCTGAGATAGGGAAATGAGGTGAAGGAGACATGTGCCAAAGTTCAATCAGATAGATGCAGGCTAAGAACTGAGCCCATGTCTTACAATTCCCTTAATGATAAGGGAAAGTATTTCTGTTTGGTTATGACAAACTAACACAGGTAGTGTGCTGCACTTAAGTCATGTCTGTTAAAGTCTTTTGGAATTTCCCCTCTCTCCTTCCCTGCATATACACAGTAAAATATATTTGCATTAACAATGATTCTGCAGTGCTTCTGTACTATATGTACAGGAAGCCGAAAGAGTGTCTGGGGAACTTTTAACTGGATCTATAAAAAGTCTGTGTCAATAAAATCCTGTCAGATCTATCCTTCAGTACTGTGATTACAGAGGAGGAAAAAGAAAGGTATTGCTCAATGTGACTGCAATATTCCACTGTGTAATCTTCTCCCATGTGGTCATGTTTCCTCAGATAAGAAAAATTGCTGCTCTGGTGTCAGTGAGGATGGGGTCACTGAATGAGAACAGGAGCGTTTTCATTTTTTTCACAATGGACAGTTGTTTTGTGTGTTTTCCTGACTGGATAAACTATGTCCATGGTTACTGAGCAAAGTTTATTTCTGTAGGAAATAGGTAACCATGTTTGTGCAGTGGGGGTATCAGAACACAGAGGATTTGAAAGAAAGGGTCCAGAGGTCATCAACAGAGGGGATAGGATGAGGAAATGCAGTGAGATATATTGTGTGGATTCTGGCATATACTTCATGGGATGCTTCCTTTCAAGCACTGGTGGGCAAAACGGTTGAATAGAAGCTCTTTGATAACACGGCAGCAGGGTGAATTCATTTCAGGACCAGCTCTTCACCTTGTACAAAATAGTGCAACTGATTTATGCCCACAGAGGATTTGGCTTGAAGCTTTAATTGCTTTCTTGGCTAAGTTCTGTTTTCCTTACAAGTGCTTGGACTACCAAAAGAGTGTTAAATGTTGTATTTCACCAAAACCTCTTGCTCCTGCCATCCTGCTTGTTTATTATGTTCTCTTGAAGAATCACTGCAGAGTAACTTTATTTCTTAGCTCCAATAAAATATGTGTCCAGAAGTACAAATAGCTAAATTGTCCTTCCTTGTTAAGTGGCCAGTGGAATGCTGACAGGCTATAAATGTAGAGTTAATCTTACTAGGTAATTTACACCATTGCCACACTGTTTGTGTCCTATGTTTCCACATTCATCTTCAGGTTTCCATATTGCTTCAGGTATAAATTGTGCTATGACCTCATGTAACATTATTACCTAGAGCACCAACTGAACTGTAACTGCAGCTCACGTAGGTATGAGCATAAAGCTGAGTGCTGTGGAGATTGCTCTGAGCTCTGGTGTTCAGAGTAGACCTAAGCCCCTGCCCAAAATCCAGGATGGAAACTCAGGCAGTTGGTTTCTGCTGCGTGCTATGCACTTATCCTACCTAAGTTTAGGATGTAAGGCCCTTCCAAATTAACATCTACTTGAACCATATTTACTCTTCAATACTGTGTAGCTCTTGCAAGGAGAAAAAGATGGTACTTTCCTCAAAGGGCTGGCAGTATAAAAGAACAGCAAATAAATAGTGAGAATCAAAAGGGATATTTTAAAAATTATTTTTGCAGGTAAAAATCCAACGCATGGAGAGACAGAATGGTTCATGTAGGATCATGATAAAAAATCTGAAATGTGTTGTTAAATTGAAATTTCAGTCCAGTTTCTTAAGGGCAGGATGTGAACTACTTTTGTTTCAATGTTGCTTTCTGTCTCTCATGTGCCTAAGTGAATCCACATTTTGGTTACACTTCAATCACAAATATTCATGGTAGAAAAAATGGCTGTGGCAATTTCAAATGTGACTGTATTCCTGGCTGCTTGTTATAATAGTTTTGAGCCAGGTGGTGGAATGGGATGCAAGAAATTTCCTCATCTGCCTCCATGCAGAAGCCATCTGTGTCTGGTTTAGCGTGGAGATGATTACCTAAGGGTGGCTGGCTGATGTCATGGTGGAGGAAGCAAAAAAGCATACACCAAAACCATTTCCATTATAATGTATACTAGGATACTGTAGAATGGGCTAGAAAACTCACCATTACATTCTTCATATCCTCACAAAAATCCTCAAGTTTTTAGATCTTTGAAATCTCTCTAGAGGTCAGTAGAAAGGTATGAAATGGCGCATCAGACTACAGTCATAGTAAAATATCATTTTTGCATAGGTAATGTACCTGTCTGATCTGTAGCAGACTTTCTGTGTTACCTTTTTTCTCATTGGGTGCATATTCTTGGCATTGGAAAGCTGTAATGCAGTCTGATACTCAACAATTTGTGTTGTGCAATCAACTCACTACTCTTATAGTCATAATAATTCTTCATATTTGCAGGAGGTTTAAATAGAGCACAGAAAATTCATCGGTTCTCACAGTATGCCTGAGAGAGACATTGGAGCTGGAGACTGCAATGAAAGAAAGTGAAATTAGGAATTAGAATAATTTTTTGTTCGTGCAGTATATCTGATGGAAGCAGACAGATTGGAGCTTCCGTGTTACTTGTCAGTCTTTTCTTTGTTTGATACTCCTAGAAGTGATGTCAGCTGAAGTGTTGCCCGAGTGCAGGAGGATTTATGATTGGTGTTACTGATCATGGATTTGCTACAGATAAATCACGGGTATTCAGCCTGGGGTGGAGGCAGCTTCAAGGGTAGACCAAGAGCAGCCCCCCAGTGCCTGTAGGAAGGTTACTGAGAAAGTGCTGCCAGACTGCACAGCAGTGTGTGGTGAGAGATTAGACCCAACAGATATGTATTGAAACAAGAGAGAAGCAAACTGTACACTTGAAGAAACCTGTTCTCCGTAAGGGCAGTCAGGCAGTGAAGAAAGTGCCCAGAGGGGTTGTGGAGTCTCTGAAGGTTTTTAAGACCCAGCTGGTCACAGCCTTGAGTGTTCTGGTCTGACTGCATGGCTGACCCTGCCTTGAGCAGGAGGTTTGTCTAGAGACACCCTGAGATTGCTTCCAATCTGAAGTATTCTCTGATCCCATGGCAACTTACACTAGAGAACTTTGTAATGTAATTTCTTGAGAAAGCCAATACATTTTGTTTTAGTGGAATCATACATCTCTTAGAAACTATTAAAGCTTTGATTAAAGAACTCTATCCATTTTGTTAATTATTCTTATGATTTAAAAATAAAAAGATGACAGCTGATCTCAAAGTTCTCCATGCCAAAACTAATAATAAAATTAAACACCTCCTACCCCTCCTCTGTTTTCTTTTTTCTTCCTCCGTCCTCTCCAGAAAAAGTCCCCAAATAGAATTAAAAAATCCCTGATTGCTAAGTGAAACATCAATATAGAAGACAATATTGATGGCTCCAGTATTTGGTTCCATTTCAGTGTTATTAGTTTGTGCCCTTAAATTAAATGTAATGTCTTTTATTCTTATCCAAAGAAGGTTCTGTGAAGTCATTGGGGAACATCTTCTAGAACATGGGTTAACTATGGGCCACATGAGGCACATTATTTTCCAGACGTATATTGGGCTGGCATCTGGAAGTTTCCATCATCTCATTTCGGGGATTAATACTAAAATATAACCAATTTTTTGTATTCTTAGAAATGTTATATTGTAGAAATGAAGTTACCAAAACTACAAGAACAGAATAAATAGCATGATATTGTTCCTGGATATCTATTGGGAATTCAGTGAGTTAAATCCATGCTAGAGATTCAAGTATGCTTTTTATTTTGGTCTTGAAATTATCTAATGCACATGGCTCACTTTTTATTCACTGTTATAAGATTGGGTATTTATCAAGTCACGAGAGAGAGGATAAGATTTTGAAATCTTTGGCTTGTTTTTGGCATTTGACTGGAAGAAGAACATGAAAGGAATCACATTCACATGGTATTTGAAAAAAGAAGAGTGTTATATCATGCCGTCACCTCTGCCAGCTCTATTTACCTAACCCTTTAGCTAATACCACTGATACCTCAATAGGGCTATACTTCTGGTATTTCTTTTGGAGGATTTAGGCAAGTAATGGCAGCAGAAGTAACATATTTAACCTGTTTGTCCCTACACTATGAAATAAATTCCTCTTTAACAAATGCACATCTTCTACCTCTTTTTCTGATTCTCAATGGTATTTTTCTTCAACTATAGCAAGGTGAACCAGAAACATCAGTAAGGAATTAATTAATCTCATATATTTTAACCATTTAAAAGTTGTACCTATCTGAAGCAGTTGCTCTGTCTCCTAAAATTGAGGCAAAGTAGTAGGTCTTCTATCAAAGCTGTTCATTTGATCATAAGAATATCCAGTTGACTAAGCTTGTTCACCTTTTAGTTAGTTAAGTCTTAATAAGATGAGCCTCACTATAAGCATGATAGATTTTTTTTTAATTTTTTTTAGTGGAAGTGGTCATATTTTTTATATATTGACCTGTCTACGTGAATCTGAAGTAAATTAAGATGGTATTCTAGTATTCAAAAATAGCTTGTGAGTCACTGCAGTATCTTATGTAGTCTAAGAAGCATACGTTCCCCCAGCTATTAAAAATAACAAGATTTTTATTGTCTAAAGTAGCAATCATCTGTTGCAATTTGTGTATTATGTAGCAGGTTCTTTCCTGCTCAACAGCTTTCTGAGCAGTCATTTACTTTACTGTGCCACAAAGCAGGATGCAAGCCAGCAAAATGAATAACATATAATAACAATAGAGCATACAAATCTATCAGTAGCACACCTTCAGCTCAAATCTTAACTGTATGTAATGCTTTTGGTCCTGTAGTGCACAAAGAACCTTTTGTCCAGACAGCCAATAGAAATCATGGAGAATCACTTATATTTTTTGCAGAAGGCACTGAGGTTAACCAGAGCAGAAGAATACCAAAGTGTCAGTCTTAATTATGCAAACATTATTCAGAACAAGGATTTTGCTTTTATAGCTATATTTTTTTTAACAAATACACTGTTTCTCAGAAAACCCAGTTGCAGTCCTAAACACACTTGTGCACCAGTTGCTCCAGTCTTCTGACCATATATTTAAGGTGAACCTGTTAGTAGGGTTAGCAGACAAAGTGATGTTAAGGGTGGTAGAACTATGCAGTCAGAATTGCAGCTGCAGAATTAATACACTTGATGTGTTTACTGTCTAAGATTTGAAAGACTTATAAAATGCGTTAGTGTTTAGTTATAAAATGGGTTAGAAAGGGTTAGTTATAAAAACTGGCAGTGCTATGATGAATGTGCTGCTTCAGCAACACTAGCAGTGAGGGAAGTATTTTTTTCATCAGTTTTCTATTCTCAGTGGGAACTATCTGGACCTTGCTCATGGTCAAGTGGCTGAGAGGCACAAATAACTTGCCATATATAAAATAGACTAGTTTTATTATGTTACCTTTTAAAACATCTCTCCAGCCAATTTTGTGCTTGACACAAGACAAGGTCCCCTCTTCTGTAGGCCCCCTGTGTCTGACAGATGAGGCAATTCCAGGGTTCCTCAGCACTGCATTACTCGTGTTTGGCTTATTTGCAGAACCTTAGCCCTCTGCTTTATGTTGCCAGTAAGTCCAGCTTTCAGCAGACTGTGCTGGCTCTTCAGATGTTTTAAATAGAACAATGCATTATTCATATGCCATAATATGAATTCATGGCCTTTCCGAAAAGGAAATTACTTCTACCTACTTCTAAGACTTCTTCCATTGAAGAAAATTAAACGAAGCACTCAGAGATGGTTTTAATTGCTTGCGACTCAGTTGAGAAACTTCTAAGAATGAGTTTCTTTTTGTAATGTAACTTGAGAGCTCATTCATTGAATGTAACTATGCTGTATGATGGATTGGGAAGTATACATGGAGATTTAAATAAGATGGAGATGACAAAATAATGGTAATAAAAATAATAGTTCTTGGGTTATGTGATACTTCCTCACAGTACATCACCACACTGTGACTGTCTTTTTTACAGACTAATGTAACCTTGTGGCTTCTTGCAGCATATATTTAGCAGACAGCATGCGTTGCCTCTCCTCTGGACTTTAGTGTACATATGGTTTGGCTACATGCTTTGGAGCTCTTTGGAGCTCTTTGGCTCCTCTGTAGAGTGACTGCAGACCTGCATTCTTGGGAGTCAATGAGCCACCCCTCTCATCTGTGAGACCGAGTGGTAATTTTCACAGTTACGGAGACTAGCTGTGCCCCTGCTCTTTCCCTGCCTGGGGGCTCAGCTGGAGTTCAAGATGAAACCTCCAAAGAGCTGTAAAGGCCGCTGGGCACAGACCCATGTGTGTAACACCATAGTGACCCAGATAAGGCACTGAAGTTGTTTACCACTAATGAAACCTCCATGACTTTTTCAATACAGTGTTAGAAAAGGCTTTTATAGATTCTTTAACACAAAGCAAACACATTTTATCAGTCACATGAATGAATGTGTTTGCCTGTCTAAATTGCTGTATGGTACCAGGGCAGTTCCTGTTAATCTGTAACTAGGAGGCTGGCTGGAGAAGAATCACTTTGATGCCTCACTTCAGTGTTCATTGGGGCCTGCCAAGGAGCAGAATGGGTCACATATTCATAGGAGGTAACTAATAGAGGTGGCTGAGGTGTAGCTTCAAAGAGAGACAGGAGCCTTCTGAACTGGCATATGTGGGGAGGAAGGGCTTGTTGCTGAACATTTTCTTTTCTGAGTGCTAAGTTTCACTGTAACTTAAGAAACCAGATGACATGTGCTTTCCAGACTCCCTGGTTTCGTCTAGTGAGAAGAATCCCACTCTTCTGTTTCTCTTTTCCCACCCTATTCCAGATGTGCAGGCCTGCACAAACCAGCAGGATTCCAATTATAATGATACTTTCCCATTCACTATTCATCCAGTTTTTTCTTGATGTGAAAATGAAATGTGACCCAAAATAACCCAGCTGAGGGGGTGGGGACATGGTCTATCATTACGTACATGTGATTTATTTTTCCAGAGTGTTTATTTATTTATTTATTTATTTATTTTAAGTACTAAAGCAAAACAAAACCTCACAAATAGGAAGAACAAAAACTTGGATGTATACAGGAGATTGCTATTCAAACCAATGGCATCTGAGGACAGGAATTATCTCCTAGATGGAAGAAATGAGCAAGACTGATACATAGTGATTACTCATTAATAAAAACAATATCAAGACTCATAGTGGTGAGACTCAGAAAAATGACTTCTGCAGACAATACCAGCATTCTTGCTAGGAAGATACGGATGAATAACAAGAAATATAAAGACCAAAACCTCTGACACTAAGTCCACTAAGTTAAATTTTAATTTAATTCTATATCAGCTTTTCCAGAATCACAGAAATATGTATAGTGTAGAATAATTGAAAAGGAAATATTTTGGTATTTACCCCACTTTAACACTGACTACTGTTCTGTTTTTCCTTTCCAGGTAAGTTGTCAGACAAAATGATTGCCTTGCTTTTTGTTGTGCAGTTTGTACATCAGAATTGGTATGTGTGGAATTTTACAGGCTAACCAAACAATATCCAGAGGAAAGCTGAGGTCTAACTCGGGAGTGTAAGTTTATTTCACCTCCTGTGCACTTTCCAGAAAAAAAAAAAGGAGTGGTTTTGAAAGAGTGAGACACTGTTTTTGAATCCAAGAGGAGGCTGAATAAAGATATGAAGTCTCTCAAAAAAAGACAAGAAAATGTCTGAGGCAAGAGAGTTAAGAGCCTGATAAAGCCAGTGGTCATCTAGCTCCAGAAAAATGGATCATTTAACATCAATTTGAAGAAAGTTTGAAGAAAGTATGGCTGGCTTTCTTTGGCTTTCTTTTGCTTTTTTCTAAAAACCTCTTAACAGTGCTTTCCTACAGCAGTCTTTTGGGTCTTGCTGAAGACCAAATCTTTAGAAATTTATAAAGAAGTCAACAGAGAAGCTGATTTGATTTTTGTTGCTAAACAATCGTTAGAGGAGTTTTGTTAGCTGAGTTGCTGCTCTGACAATTAAACTCCCCAGGATAAATAAGAATGGGCTGAACTATTCTGAGGAAACTGTTTTCAAAATCAGCTGTTTCAAATTACTTTGGCTCTCAGGTGTGGATAGTATCTGTCCTGTGCCAGAGCTAATTCCTAGTCTTGCAGTCAATGCAGAGCTTTTAGGAAATCTAGAGGAGAAAGTTGTGTCCTGATGTAAAGGGCTTTGGTCTCATTCTTCTTTCTATCCCCTTGAGCTGCTGAGGTTTGTAACAGCTGCAGCATATCTTACTAAGGGATATTTAGTACTTCTGAAAAATTCAGTCCCTAAGTACTGTATCCTTCCAGGAACATGCAGCATGTAACTCTGCAATAGTGGTGGAGGTGAGGATGCATTTTTTACTTTGTTTTTTCTTTCTTGGTATTTACTTAGTCACATGCTTATTACTTTCAAATCCTACTTCTCACGCATTTGAAATAAAGGACAGTACAATCTTATGATGGGGAAGTCCATGTAGCTGGCTGCATATCTACAGACCTGTTCACAAGTAACCAAATGTTTTAATAGGAGTGTTCTGCTTTGTCATAATTCTGAATACGGACTGTAGGTTCCAAATAACTTCTTATTTTAAAAGTTTTTATTGTATAATTTGCATTTCTTTCCCAGCATATTTTCTTTGTAAAACACTGGGGTGTAATTGGAAATTTTTTTGTGCTTCTCTGCAGGGCTAGTATCGTTGCCTGAATTAATGATAATTTCTGCCTTTAGCAGTTTAAATGATTGGATTTATTGTAGAACCTGATGCTCTGACCTCAGCAAAAACATACCCAATCATATACATTCTCATGGGCATATGTGTATGATTTTAACAGACTGGTTTGAAATCTAGCTCTTTAACACAAAAACTGGACTCAGAAGGTGTTATCCATATGAAAATTCATGTTTACACTAAAGGAGATTTCCTGGCACAGGGCTCATCTATAAACCTAGAAATAAGAGATTTGCCTCACAGTGCTTATTCAAGGAACTGTATAGCAAAATACACCTTCTGAATTCCCAGCAGCCATAAGAGTTGCCTGTTGATATTTCTTCTCAATGGAACCTGCTATTCCAATTTTTTAAAATTTTTTTATATTAGGAAATTAATATAAAGGTGGCATAGGTGAGAACAGAAATTCACAAAGGAAGTCTATTGGATCATTGTGACTGCAATCTCCACCTTTTGATACATAATGTGCTGGCTGACAGTACCAGTCCAAGAATTCTTTCCTTTCACAGTGGTAATGAGATACCTTGTGGAATAAAAATAATATATTTCCTCTCTTTCATTCATCCCACTGAAAACTTTCTTCCGTAATTAAATGATGGATTCTTCCATGCTGGTTTCAAACTGGTGAAACTCAATGAGTTCATGAGTATTTGATGGCTGGCAACTGGTGGGATACGAGAAAAATCAGGCTCCCAAATTGTGCTTTAGAAGCTTGATTGAAAACAAAAAGTCACATTTAAAAAGGTTGAGTACTTGCCTGTGCACTTGACAAGATTTTAAACAATTAGGCAACCAGCAATGGCTTCTGATCCCATGGAAACGGCTGTAGAAAAAAAAAGACCTTCCTCCATTGCAAAGTGATTAGTTTAAAGCATTCTGTCCCATTTTTGGCAGTTTGATGGCAGTTTCCATGGAGATGGGAGTAGAGGATTGCTGAAGTGTTGTCATAACTCCTGCAAATGACACAGATGAAGGTTAGAAGATGTAAATTATATTTCAACAGCACCTGTAAATGTATTAATTTTTGGAGAGGGAGAAGAGAAAAGCCACAAAATGTGTTTCCTCTTTNCTGAGAGATGCAACTAGCCAGAATAAAATAAAACATTTTTTTGGCCTTTCATTCATAGTTCTGAAATATAATAATATTTACTGCTTTGAAAACATGATGATCAGTGCTGTCAAGTTTCTTCAAAAGTAGATATATATATGTTATGCTCACTTTATAAATTGGAGAGCTGAGACAGAAAAAAAGGTTAAGTCACAAAAAGACCAGGAATCGGGAGTATTGCTGGAAAAAAGATGTCTGCTTGTTTCTAAAGGCCTGTCTAGGTGACTCCACCGCGCAAATAATGACATTTTCTTCCAGGACTCCTATCTCAGGGCCCCGAGGGCACCAAGAGGTCCCAGTGTTCCTGCCCAGGCTCCCTGGGTCTCCCCAGCCTGCATACAGTCCAATGCCCCATGTCAGCCCCAGGGCTGTCAGACTCCCCCCAGACACGGATGCTGCAGCAGGGCTGGTCTCCGGCTTCCTATGGTCCTGCTGGCAATGGGTGCTGCTGAGTCATGCCCACCCACAGGCCTACCTCTTTAAGATGTGCCAGAGGAGGTTTAGGTTGGACATTAGGAAGAATTTCCTCACAGAAAGGGTGATTAGACTTTGGAATGAACTGCCCAGGGAGGTGGTGGAGTCGCTGTCCCTGGAGGTGCTTAAAGAAAGACTGGACATGGCACTTAGTGCCATGGTCTAGTTGACATGTTGGTCACAGGTTGGACTTGGTGATCTCCAAGGTCTTTTCCAACCTAATTGATTCTGTGATTCTGGCCTGGCCTAGGCTGTCCCCATCCCCAGGGAGGTGCCTCATTCCCAGGACTGGGGCTGCCCCAGTACTCCCCGGCTGGTGTCTCCAGGGCCTGGACCTCCAGTGACAGCCAGTGACAAGAACAGGGGTTTTCTTGGGAGTTGATTTTCGTAGCTTTTCAGCTCTGCAGTCCCAACATGGCAAGCTAAATTTTGTAGCTTTTGAAAATGACTTCAAATGAAGTGCTGTGCCATCATAGCTTTCTAACATCTCGTCTATCTGCAATGTGGGGAAATGATGGCACTCAAACCTGCTGCTCTCTCTGTTTCAGCTGTTGGTTGAGCCTGAAACTGAAGGGTTTGACTTACTTGTGCTTTGATAATTTTTGCACTCAGTCAAACAGATACCTAAAAGGATTTTTTTGAGGAGAGGAGGAAGAGCCTGCATGATTCTGACAGATCCAAGTTGAGAGAAGGTCTTGTTGTCACCCTTCTTTGTTTCTTTAGTTGGTAACACTAAGGACCTAGTTTGAGACTGTGAATTGTGAAGTATCTGCATGAAGATTAATATCTCTTCAGTAGAATCATGACATGAAAAAAAATTGCTATGTGGATTACTCATGGAAAATCTAATTTTAAACAGTGTTGGTTAGTTGTGATTTGTTGAAGAGCTGCGTGGCATCGTTCCTCTGGTGTGATGTAATGAACATTGAGGTGCTATTACGTGTTCCATACTTGCTTGTAATTTCCTACGAAGGACATAAGATATATCAAAGAGTATACTGGCCTTTATTTAATATTGTCTCAGTACTGCATTGTGCAAACACAGTGGTTTTTTTGCCTTTAGGTGTGACAAATACACAATTCAGCTATTATTAGTTCCAGTTTATTTTAAAAAATGTATTTGTCAATCTTAATACATTTTAGTTTACTCTTTTAAGTTATTCTGTGGAACTCTGCAGTTACAGCTGAATTTCATTCTAATTTCAAGCTGACTCCTAATCTAATCAATATTCAGGACATTTCTATGGTCTGCTTGAATCTGTTCAAATGAGGAAAATATTCTTTCCACTGTCCTATTTGTATATGAAAAGACATCAATCATTTCACAAATGATACAAAACTGAGAGAACAAAGATTTAAAGGTGAATGCTACGTAATTACTTAGTGAATGACTCTTGACAGGAGTGATTTGTGTATATTCATTTTCAAACCTCCATGTGTAGTTTTATGACTTCATGAGGAGTCAGATTTGTTAGAATTGCTGAATCGTACAGGGAAAGTGTCATTTGCTAAAGTTCAAATCTGAGTTTTAAGTTTTCTGATTTGTTTTTTGGATAGGTGTTTAAATAATAGCAACCTTCTTTTAATCAAGTAATTTATGTAAATTGTGGAGCTTTGGTTGGCAGTAAGTAACAGAAATTATGATTAAAGAAATGCCTGACCTTACAAAGTAATCCAGGAACTCCAGAAAATCTATGAAAACCATAATCACAAATTGAAGTGCAGGGATTATATTATTAGGAAAAACATGAAGACCAGTTGTGATTGGAATAGTTACAGGAAGCAAATAAAGCCATTGATATTTCAGTGGCCAAGAATGTATAAAATTAAATGAAGGATGGGTGTCGCCTGTCTCTCCTTCAAGAATTAGCCTTATTTTTCGTAATTATCTGTAAGTGTGAGGACAAACAAATATCCAAGTTCAGATTGAATTATAAAAATTCTTTTGCGCATTTTAAAAAACACTGAAACACTCTCCATCATCTTCAGCTCTCTTCATGTAGAATTTAACTCTTGCAATTGTGTATTGTCTTGTAATAGTCAGAAGCTGGAAAATATTCCAGTATTCTTTCAGTAACTATGGGGGTGTCCTTTAACAGTTCTACATGCTCAAATAAAGAAATAATATATGTAAATAATTTTTATATAATATAATATATTTTCTATAAATATAGTATAAAATTATACTTCAATAATTTTAACAATTTTTTGCTACACACTGTTCAGGGTTGAACGATGACTTAGTGATAATGGACTTTGGTGGCTATTTAAGTGAAAACAAATATTTGTGCTTGTTTTTGGTTAATTTGCTTGTGGAGAGGAGTTGCTAGTGGTAACACCATTACCTGTAAATGGTGCTACACAGTCAAGTTGAAATAAGTGGAATTTTAGTTTATGCCATATTTTCAAATATTTTCAGATATGTTCACTGTTAACTGAAAAAGTTCAAACTGCAAATTATTTACAAACCTTTCACATGCATATCAATAAACAACTTTCAAAATGACACTGAGATTGTCATGACTGGACACCTCAGTCACAACAGAAAGTTAAGCTGTGTGACACTAATTTTTTAGCTATATACTGCTGAAGGAACAGCTAATGCAATGCTCAGAATAGTGAACTTTCTTCTAATAGCATATATAATTTAAAAACTGGTGAAACTTGAATTTTATTAATTTACTGTTGCAATCAAGTGCTTTGTATGGACGATGTAGGATTAAACTGTGGTACACTGCTTTTGTAGCACTTAACTTTTGTATGATTTAACATTTTTGAAAAAAGAAGAAATTTTGTCCTGACTGACTTTTTATCCTTTTTTTCTGATACGTTAACCTGTGAGTTCACTATTGTGAACAACTAGGAAACTTCTGCATAAACTGCAGCCCTGTGGGAAATATGTGTTTTTGCTGAGCTATGAGAAAGGATCTTCCAACTCACTCTGGAAAGAAGAAGTTGTCTTTTTAGGCATTGGATGTTGGTGGAATGTAATCATTAAAGTCACTAGCATGTCTATGATATGTGAAAGGAATGCAATAAGCTAAAAATTCCTAATTAACACCAACCTTTGGGCCTTATCACTTTGCTCTGTATTTTCAGTAGACTCTAGACATTACGAAGAATCTTTCCCACAGAAAGTTTTCAGGCTAAATCTTCAAATAAATGAAAAAGCACACAGGAAAATCCTGTCTAAACTTATTTTAAGGCAGACTAGAAATTCTATTCTAAAAACTTATTTCACACTTCCTTTGATTTTCAGTGACATTTCTAAAATTAGTTCATAAAGTAATTTAGAATATTGGATTTAAGCTACTTCAAAAGTGTTAACTGTTGGAGAACAAGTACATATGAATGAATTTCAGACAACAGTTCTTTGGAAGGAGAGGAAATGAAACTTTTACAGAAGGTTTCCCTCTCTTTATATGCTATTTCTCTACCTACATGTACAAAAAGAGAAGTCTGGGGTAACAACAAGAGATGAAAAGTAAATTTTGAATTAAGAGAACAGATAATTTGGCTTTATTTCAGTTGTGCAAGTTACTGTATTAATGTAGATAGTTTATTTAAAATATTTTTTATTTCTCAGTTTTTAGTGTTTGCCAATAAGTTCCTGCAGTGAAATTCTAGACTGAAAATAAGGTTGCTTAATTCTTATATTCTGTTTTTATCTTTGAAGACAGAAATTAATAAAATAAGGGAGTGTACCTAAAATAAGGTGTAGGGAATCATTCTGTCTGCTTTTGTTGTAAGCACTTTTGGACTTTTGAAAACTCGGCTGACTTTATTTTGTCCACTGTAATTCTGTTTCTTGTGCCCTGATCTTACATCTATGATTGTCCTCTTTCCAACTGAAAAAGAATTTTTTCTGTAATTATTACATTTACACAGACAGGTCTCAGGAGTGGAAGCTGCTTGCAGATCTCCTGAATTATCTTTTGTATGTAAAGATTTTATTTGCAAACAGCAAGTTACTCTTCAGTATCATTATAATTAAAACAAGCTGAAAGTTCCAGTGTTTAAAAATGTAGAAAGTACATCATCTGTGTATACATCTAGTCTGCATATGTACTAATTTCTTCTTCCCTAAATATCAGAAGTATCTTGGGTTTTGAGGCTTGCTTATTAAGGGCAATGAGAAGCACAATGAAAAGTTTCATTGGTGACTTTGTTTGATGAATCCTAGCAGTTAGTGCAACCCATCACTTCTGGAAACAATGTATGAATAGCTGAGTGTGATTCCTGGTGCAGTAAACTGTGTGTACAGAAATTTCTAAATATAGATGTAGTCACTCCGAGTCAATTACTGTCAACCAGATCAATACAGATCTTAAAAATATCTAAATCTATTTTTGATGATGAAGAGTAGTTACTGAGTGATATGCTTTTAAGAAATTCTGTGACTTTTTATCCATATCTTAGTAGTCTGTGATAGAATTGATGTGACTGTCCTGATATTTGCATTTCTATATTTAATGTACACACAACAATTTTTTGGGTTTAAATAAGGAAGGCATGTAGTGGAAAGTGCAATCCATTGCCATGTCCAAAACTGGCAGCGCATTTTGAGCAGCTGGCATTTGACTTCACATCTAGGAAATTCCTTCTTTACTGTACAAAGCAACATGGATCTCATGTTCATGAATATATATTTTATCCCTTTTACTTACACCTTTTTTTGTGCCACAACAGCAGGCTGAATTGGATCTATGACTGCATTTTAGGAAAAATGTGATTTTTTTTTTTTTTTGGGCTGAAGATCTGGTAATTATGATAAAGTTTAATCATAATGTAACCCAAATCTGCATATAAAAACTCTACAGATATTTCATATTAAGATAGAGAATAGAGAAGAAAGTCACAGAAGGCAGAGCAATGTATAACCATGTTTCACTCCTGAATATTTTTGCCTTACTTCTTAAACATTGGTTGTGTGCTATGTACTTTTCTGTCAGATCAGATTAACATATGGGATGAGGTAAAAGTCAGGAGAAAGGTTATTCTACAAGCTGTAAAACAATTCTGCTGTTGCTGGGAAAAAGAAACAAAATAAGTGTTAGCATATTTAGAGGAAACTTTCATCCTTGGGAAATGCCCCAGTGTGATTTCAGTGCAGTGTAGATTAATTTACCTTACATCTGTTTCAATATTTTCTGTGACATGGCTATTAATTATAAAATCTATTTGTTGCACTAGCAGCTTTCAACCTCTAATGTCCACCATATCCCATCTGCTCTGCCCACAAAACCAGAGTCCAGAATAGTGAATTGTCTGTCATAGTTTCTTCCCCAGCAGCCAGATGTCACCTGAAATCAAAACGTTTGGCTTTGAGTGGTCTTTTTAACAAGAGAGGTTACAGTCCTTCAGAGAGATTAAGCTGAACTGCCCATTCTCCCTATGGAGATGATACAGCTATTGACTTCAGACTAGGAGCATTCATTTAGTTAAACCACTACAATTGAGAGACACATACTCAAAGAACTGGAATGACATTTCAAACCAGACCAAACAAAAAAACCCCATCCACAAACAAACAGGAAAAGGGTTTTAAGTGGGACCAAACCCAAGTAGTTTATCATGGATATTGTGCTGCATTTTGGGCCTTATATTAACAAGAGGTTTAGGCAACCTCAAGGGAAACCTTACAGGAATAAAAAAAGTATTACCAGTATCACGATAGGGTTAAAGAGAAACACCAGCTGAGACACAATGTAGGTGCACAACCCCCCATATTTAAAGGCTAAAAATTCCAAGCAGAAAGAAGCATTACTCTGTGTAGTGTATGAAAGGTGTAAGGAGTACAGACTTTTCCGTCCCTTTCTCAACTTAGCAAATTTTGAATGTAATCTGGTGTTCTCCTCTGATTCTTTTCTTACTAGGCCTGGCATTATCGATTATTACATGAGCTGGTCAAGCTTCTAAAGTCAAGCCTGTTCAGAATGGAAATAAGAAGGTCTCATATAAGCATAAGAGTAAAAAGCAGAGGAGTTCTGTTTACAGAGTTGAGAGAATTTTTCTGCTGTGTTGTACTCACATTAGGATCACAGAATAATTTAGGTTGGAAAAGAACTTTAAGATGATAGAATCCAATTGTTAACCCAGCACTGCCACATCTGCCGCTAAACATGTCCCTAAGTGCCACATCTACACATCTTTTAAATACTGTCAAGGTTTGTGACTCAACTGCTTCCCTGACAGTGCTTGACAACCCTTTTGGTGAAGAAATTTTCCTAATATCCAAACTAAACCTCTCCTAGCTCAGCTTGAGGCCACTTCCTCTCATTGCTTGCTATTTGGGAGAAAAGACCAACCCCCACACACTACAACCTCCTTTCAGGTAGATGTAGAGCATAGTAAGGTCTCCCACAAGTCTCATTTTCTCTGGGCTAAACAGCCCAAGCTCTCTCAGCTGGTCTGCAAAAGGCTTGCTCTCCAGATCCTTTACCAGCTTTGTTGCCCTTCTCTGACACATTCCAGCACCTCAATGTCTTTCTTGTAGTAAGGGGCCCAAAGCTGAACATAGGACTTGATCTCACCAGTGCTGAGTACAGGGGGATGGTCACTGACCTAGTCCTGATGAGCCACACTGTTCTTGATACAAGCCAGGATGCCATTGGCCTTTTGGCCATGTGGGCACACTGGTGGCTCATGTTCAGCCGGCTGTCAAACAGCACGCCCAGGTCATTTTCCACTGGGCAGCTTTCCAGTCACTCCTCCCCAGCTTGTAATACTGCATGGGGCTGCTGTGACCCAAAGGCAGGGCACGGAACTTTTCTTGAATGTTGTACAGTTGGCCTTGGCCCATCAATCCAGACCCAACTGTAGAATCTTCTTCTTCTTCTCAACCATCCCTCTCTACCACCTCAAAGGGCTGGGTACCTGGAGAACAACTGGACTTTGTATTAAAGACTGAGGCAAAGAAGACATCAAGTACTTCAATCTTTTCCTCATCCTTTGTCACTGTGCTTTCCCCTACATCCAATAAAAGATGGAGATTCTCCTTAGCCCTCCTTTTGTTGCCAATGTGTTCATAGAAACCTTTTTCATGGTAGTAGGCAGGTTAAATTCTAGCTGGGCTTTTGGCTATTCTAATTTTCTCCTTGCATAACCTCACAACATCCTTATCTTCTACTCTAGGAATCTCCTAGACTGTTTCCTCTCTGTTGTAATGTATTGCCAACAGACATCTGGTCAGTTGAAGTCTCCCAGAAGAAAAAGGGCTACCAACTGTCAGACCTCTCCTAGCTGCTTATAGAATATTCTTTCTACATCTTCATCCCGGCTGGGTGCTCTGTATCAGACTCCCACCAGGATATCCGACTTGTTGGCCTCCCATCTGATTCTTACCCATAAACACTCAACCCTATCATCATCATTATTATTAAGCTCTAGTCAATCAAAACATTCCCTAACTCACAGGACTACCCACACCCTCTCTTTCCTTGCCTATCCCTTTTGAAGAGTTTATAGCCATCCATCACAGCTTTCCAGTTGATTGGGTCATCCCACCATGTTTCCTCAATTACAACTATGTCATAGCTTTCCTGGTGCTCAGTGGCTTCCAGCTCCTCCAGTCTGTTGCCTGTGCTGTGTGCGCTGGTGTAGATGCACTTCAGCTGGGCTGTCGATCTTGCCACCTTTTTGGCAGGGGAGAAGCCGTAGTTTCTATGTGACCATTCTCAGGTACTTTCATGGCTTATATCAACAATTACTGTGTCTTTGTTGCTGCTATGGGAAATTACCAATATTTCTTTTGAGGATGCACTTTTATGAGCAGAAAGCAAGTATGATTTTTAGTGGAAAACAGAGATACAAGGAAAAGTTTCTTAGTAAATAGAGAGTCCAAAGAAATACAATCACACAATAGGGATTAATTTCTTAAAATATATCCATGTTCTAGCTGCAGACACTCTTTTGCTGTTTCTTCACATACAGAGGTATAGAGATGTGCACTTTAAGTGGCTTTGTACAATTAATCATAAAAAAAGAGGCTCAGGTAATTTGTCTTACGAATACATTTTATTCTGCAAGGACTCATCAGAGCTCCATAGCAGTAGCATTAGTTGTAATTCCATAAAATTAAATTTGTAATTGTGTAAAATGAAAATGTGAATTTATCTGTGTGCTAAGCAAATTCTCTGAAGAATGACTATTGTGAATTAAGAAGTTTAAAATCTCAAAGGTGTTTGGCAGCTTGGGGTATATCTGAACCATCACTTTCCTCCCCTTCACATAGTGTGTTTGTTTTGTACCTCTGTGGTCTTGAAAGACAGAGGGAAATACAACTGTGTAGGAGATGATGTCAGCCTCTCTGTTATCAAAAGATACAGTGAGTATATATGTGTGTGTGTGTGTGTGTGTGTGTGTGTGTGTGTTTGGAAAAAAAAGGAAAAGATACTGGCTTTGAACCCAAGTAAGACAGCTGTGTCTGCCATGCCATTACTGTTGCTGGATCAGTACTGACAGAAGGGAAAAAAAAAATTATTTGGACCCTCTGCTTCTGCAGCTGTCAGACAAAGGTCTGAGCTTTCTGCAAACACTGTGAAGACATCGTCTCTCAAAGGAGCTAGGGAAGCTTTGTAAAAGCAGAGATAGAGGGGAAACCTCTCTCTCTCCCTTCCTCCCTCCCATCTACAGGGCACTCATCCACTGATGTGCTAGAAATGAAGTGGTTTTCTGTCTGCTCTGCCTATACAGACTCATTTCCTGTGCATGCTTGGGCCCAAGTTCTCATCTAGTCTGGCACAGCTCTTCCCAAGTCAATGGAGTTTTCCTGCTCCAGGGGCTAGCAGCTGAGGACGCAGCCATCACTGTTATTCTTAGGCTCCCTGGCATGCTGAATGCAGAGAGGAGCATCATGCTGGTCTATACACAGTTTGATTGGGTGAGACGATCTTACAGTTATGAAGCTGAGTAGAAGTGAGTTTTGAAGAGGGGATGCACTGTTTTCTGGGAACTAGTCCTAGCTGTTGTTTTGTGTTTACTTCAGGGGTGAAAATACAGATTGCTGGGTCAGAGTTAAATACTTTGGGAAAGTGTAGTTTTCATGAGTGTGATAGTCTGAATTTATGCACTTTGATTTTGTTTTAACCAATTTTTTTCTCTTCTGACAGAAGATAATCCCAAATCTGGATTTTTGCTTTCATTTTTATGTTTTGTGCCTGAATTTCTGCCAGATTACACCCACAGGAGACTTGAACTGTTAGCCACATAATGGGTGAGAGAGCTTAAGAAAGTATATGTTTTCTGCACCTTAATCATTCTAAGTACCACAAAACTGCATCTAATGCGTTTGTAAACCAGTCACATGGGAAAGTTTGGACGTATTGAGCAAACTGAAATCACTGGCTGAGTGTTTTGAGAAATTCTTCCACTTTTAAGGTGGAATGTGGCAACTGTTAAACAGTACATGGCGACCACAGAGACAGTCTGGGACAGGATGAGAGACAGGAATACAGGAATCTTGTGGGAACTGTGGGGCAAATATACAGAGACAGACTGCCATGCAACTAACTTTGGGATCTGTTTGTGCAGAAGAATGCATAAGTGGACGGGAATTGGAATAGGAAAAATAGACTTCCCCTCTGAAAAATGGATGTTATTTAAAACAATAGTTAAGAATTTCTCAAATTATCAAAGAAAAAAGAAAAAAAAAGATACAGAAGAATACAGAGACAAATACATAACTGAAGAGGGGGAAAGAGAGAGCAAGTGAAATCTCAAAATTAGCTGGATAATGCTGGTAATTTCAAGACTACAGGAGGTATACTTGTTCTAATCTGTAAAATCTCTTGATTCTAATTAAAAAAGTACATGAAAGAGAATTTTACTAAAATCCTTATCATAGAACAGAAAACCATGGGGATTTCCAAGTGGTGACTTCCTAAATTTAAAGGATTTTAAAAAAAGTTATTTCTCTTTCTAAGGCTGTTGCTTTGTACTTGCAGCTATTTTCAAGGGAAAATGCTAATTCTGAACATACAACCACATAACTAAAAGGCTGGTTTCAAAAGACTATTATTCCTTCTTTTGTCCTAGGATATGTGACAAGATTTCAAAATCTTTTAGTGTACCTTTTACAAAAGACAGAACCCTGAGTGTCTGGCTGTAAGCTTTTGGGTACTGAACACTTTCAAAAATCTGGGCCTTCTTTAGCTGCCTAATTGGGCCCCACTTGTGAGTGGTGAAGCATGTGAAAAATTGCTCTTTGCCCCAAATGTCAAAAAAGATGCCACTCAACCTCTCTTAAGCTATCTAGGTTCCACTTTGTCTGAGACTGTACCTCATAGATGTGGTTCATTGCTGTACCTCATAGATGTGGTTCATTGCTGCTTAATCTTCAGGTTTGCTGTGTTCCCAAGGCCTTGACCTGTGAGTTTCTGAGTACTGCTGCTGAAATTCTTTTAGTTTAGCTGGAGAGTACTCCACAACTCAACAACCCAAGTCTGCCGGTGTTATCCTGCCATATGCTTGTCCTTCTGGATGTGCCATAGTATTTTTTCTTTCTCCTGGAGTAAATTTAAAATGTAATTTGACTCAAGATTTTTGCAACTGCTGCTCTTATGATACTAGAAATTGGGGTACATAGCACAAGTAAACCTGTCGTGTTTAAGGAATCTCGATCTGTACAGCTGAACTTCTGAGCCTCTGTCAACTTCAGTGAGCACAGAAGTCCGCTTGTACAGCTCAGGCCCCAATTTCGCAACTGGGTCTCTGTTTCATTTTTCCATAATACAACATGTCAGCAGAAACATGAAGGGTAGAGCCAAGGGATCTTGGCTCCCAGGCTCCTACGCTTTCTCTGGACAATAGTTTTCCCTTAGAAACCAATAAGTTATGGACTAAGGACTGCTCCTTTTAAAACTGTCTTGGGCTTTATGGCTAAAAAGATTTTATTAAATAAGAGTGATTACTAAAGTATGTTACTGTTGAGGGGGAGTGAGGGTAGTTAAAACTTATGAAAAGGCTTTGCTTGCAGCAGAAAAGCACTGTAACCACTTTAAAATATCTTTGCTAATGTTTTTATTTTAAAAATGGAAAAAGTGAGTCAGCAGTGAAGGCTGTATTCATTGCTAAGTCCAAACTCGGCTGCTCTGGAGAGTCTCCCCATTCCCTGCCCCCATCTATGCTGTTGGTACAAGTGAATATAGCTACTCCTAATTTAGCAACATGCAGTTGCTACCTTTGCATGGGCTGTAACAATCATCCTGGGAGATCTGCTGCTGTAAGAATTTATTTTCCAAGACTGTAACCAATGGTGGCCTGTGTGCAAAAATACAAGGAAAATAATATGCAGGTATAATTTTCAGGTGACAAGTGTGTTCTGTCCCTGGACTGCTGGAACAAGAAAATGATGCTGGTGGAGCATAACTCCAGTAGCAAAATAACCAAATGAATTTTCATATACACTTAGCCTTATTTATACTTGGTCTAGAGGGTAATTCACTGTGGTGATAGCTTGGGGCAAACCCACAGGAATCAATCTTTCTAAATTCTAGGAGATTTTGTGTCTGCATTCTGGGCTTGATCAGCTCTGATTCTATGCTGCATTTTGCACTGTCATAATAGGCAGAACAGCTGTAATAGAGGGTCCATAAGGACCCTCTAATTTACTGGGTCCATAGGAAATAGATAAAAGCGAATTATTTGCTGTTCTATGAAGTAGATACTGTGGTGTTGTTACAGAGGTGTGTATGAAAAATATGGAATATATAATCTTTTGTCCCCTCATACAGGAAGTGCAGTTTTCCTAAAGAAAAGCTAAATTCTATATTTTTTTGATTCAATATCTCCTGTGGGTCCCAGTCTGACAGGGTTTTCAATGCACACTGCAAGCCTAAGCAAAATACACACTGTGCTGTGAAAGAGATACATTACATAAGAGGTCTCTGAGGCTTACACAGTGCTGGACTGCAGTATAAACTGTCTCCGGGACGGATAAAAACCATCTCGCAAACTAGGATTAACACTGATTCTTGTCAGGGGCTCTTGATTAGAGAGAAGAGAAGGAAATTTGTGTATGCTGTTTTAGTGAGTTTTAGCAGCTATATAAACCACAGTATGAAATTCTGATGTGTATCTAACCATCAGCATGCCTGAACTGTGTTTGATAAAAGGGGCAATGAGCTCCAGTTATGCAGCCCTTACTCCTGTTGGTTCTCCTCTGCAACCAGAGAACAACCAGGACTATTTGCATATAAATCCTGAGCATTTGGCAATTTTTGCTGCAGCATGAGAGAAAGGGAAAGAAAGGCAAATTCCCCATAAGTTAGTGTTTCAGTCACACTGCAGATTATTTAGTTTATTCACTGTTTGGGAAGCGATCCCAGCAAGGCAGCTGCATGTCTGTCTGCCTCTCTGTAGTTTTTCTACAGTGTCCAGAGCCCAATATCTAGAGGATTGCCTGAAGTTCTGGGGTGACAACACCATGATCCCTCAGATACTGTGAGTTTCATTTTGTGGAGGAAGAGACAGAACTTTCCTGGAGGTCACTCCAAAGCTCCTGATCAGACCTCCACTGAGACTGCTTGCTGTGACAGAGCTCACTTCCAGTCTCAGTGGAAGGCAGGCTGGTTCCACTTTGACTTTACTAAAAGCCTAACAAGCTGCCTTCTATCAGCACATACAGGCTGGGAGATCTCCTCCCAGACCTCCAGGCATGGCATACTAACACATGCACCTTTTTAGTTCAGGGAAGAGAACAAAAGTTGTATGTTACTGAGATTTCCTAATGAATTACTGGCAGGCCTTTGGATTGCACAGTAGAAGACAAATACTGTAAATACTTGTGTTAAAAAAGATGCAAAAAAGTAGGTATGTACTAGAAGCAAATCCCTGTAGTTAGTGACCATAATCCTAAATATGGATCTGCATGGGAGAGAGGTGGGAGAAGTTGGATCATGTTAATTACTGAACACCTCAAGCCATGCCCACAACAATACCACACATCTCACTGGAAATACTCAGCACCTCACAGAGTTATAGGAATGCTACAAGTTTAGTTTCAAAGCACAAAGGTGAATTAGGGAATGGATTTACAAGGAGGATGATGTAGTATCAAACTACACCTGAACATATTAGTCCTCAACACCATTATATTTTTTTCTTCAAATTTTTCTTACCAAATTGCTGCAGAAAGCTGTTATGTGAAGGCTGTTATATGAAGCTGTTAGGTAGGGATATATAAAGGTATCCTCCTGATACAGAGTGCTTTCATAAAGCCTAGAAGCAAACTAGAGTGCTGCAAGGTGTTGCCTACCACAGATCACAGCCTTACCTTTCAAGGTGAATACTTTTAGACTTGGTTTTTATACATATTTATGTTTTGGGTAAAAAAGATTTTTTAAATTGTGTCTGCTTTTTGTTCCTCAGTTGTCAATGGGAATTTTTGGTATCTTCCAAAGGAATGTCACCTTGCTTTTCTGTAGGTTTAGCAAACCAGTGGTTTGCTTAGGGTTGCAGATCAAGTTGCCAAACTTTTGTCAGCCAAACCATCTTCAAAACATATTTTCTTTCCAGGAGAAAGGCCTACACACAAGCCTTTTATGGCATTGTGTATTTATAGCTCTAGTCTGTACTGTGAATGAATGGATCACTCCGCAAAACACAATGCAGAGTCATTCGATGAGCATGCTCAGCAGTTACAGAATCACAGAGTGGATCAGGTTGGAAGAGATCACAGTGGGTCACCTGTTCCAACCTCCCTGCTCAGCTAGGGTCATCCTAGAGCACATGGCACAGGATTGCACCCAGATGGTCTTGAATATCTCCAGCGAGGGAGACTCCACACCCTTTTTGGGCAATCTGTTCCAGTGCTCGGTCACTAACACAGTAAAGAAGTTCTTCCTCATGTTCAGGTGGAACTTCCTGTGCATCAGTTTCTGCCTGTTGCCTCTTGTCCTATTACTTGGCATCACCAAGAAGAACCTGGCTCCATCCTTTGACACCCTCCCTTCAGATAGTTAGAGACATTGGTGAGGTCCCCTCTCAGTTGTCTCTTCTTGGGGTTAGACAGGCCCAGCTCCCTCGGCCTTTCCCTGTAAGAGAGATGCTCCAGTCCCCTAGTCATCTTTGTTGCTCTCTGCTGCACCCACTCAGTACAGCAGAGGCCACTGGGCTGGGTGCAAGGAACTGGCTTGGTTTTCCGTTCTTGCACAAAGGGAAGAACGGAAAGGCTTATCTGAGTTTGGGAATGACTGTCACCACAGGACTGGCTTTCTCTGAACTGCTGCGAAGCCGAAGCTCTGCCCTCCACTCCTGGGTCTTGCACAACTCTCCATGGAGAAGTGAGGAACAATGGCAGGATGAAGGCTGAGCCATGACTGTAGCAGCTGGTCATTCAAAAGTCTCCAGAAGGTGTGTGTGGGGGGCCTGTGATCTGCTTGTGCTCTGAGGCAAAACATGCACAAGCCTCACTGGTGCTCCACCAACCACCAAGCTCACTATGTGCAGTTCCTGCTAGTATTGGAAATAGCTTACATCCAAGAATGGTTTGGGTGTCAGTTGTCAGGGCTTACGTCCTGCCTATCCTGTCACTGTCATCCAGTGATATGGTACCATATTTTGCAGCTTTGAATGCCTAACCTGCCCAGTGCTCATAACAGTGCCTTTCTAACATTGCAAACTTATCATGGCCTTTGTCAGCAGTTATATTATCTGAATCCATCTACTTTATTGAATTCCACAGCCTAGAGGAACATCTGGAGCCTTAGAAATAAGGCTGTTATCTTACAAAACTGAAGGATTAGGAAAGATAGCATATTTTACCAGTAAAAAGGGAGATTAAAGTAATTGCTAGTGGGAATAACACAAAATATTTCAGTAAATTAAGCATATTCAAAATAAGGTTTTGTATGTAAAGCTGTTATAAGAGAAACATTTAAGTTTTTGAAACGTTATATTGCATTCCATTGGAAATAAATTTTGTCAGTACTTGAATCTGTGATAGTAATTGGTTCTCTACAGCTTAGATATTTTATTTTTTAGAACTCAAAACATTCCTAATACTGCATGATTCTTATTTACTTGATGTGTGCAGAGCATGTGGAAAGATGCTATACAAAAAGTTATTAGCAAGTGAATGACATACCTAAGCTATTTATGAAAAACTGATTCAGCTTAAAATTCTACCCTATCATTAGGTATCTGCTTTTATCTCCCCTGAAAGTAAGGGTATCAAAAAGAATTTAGGAATGTGTTTTAGGTAATTAGCTCCTGATATTATAGGCAATTTTTAAAAGACTCTGGATTTCAGTAGTAAATGTAAAATTTTCTTTAGTAACTTCCCATGTAACTCCAAAAATCTGGTTTGTAGAGGCAATATCACCACGTATCTCCACTTCTCAGAAGCATTCTCCCCAGTAAAAGCTATGCAAAATGACCCTAAAACTATTTTTGGAGATGATTTCTGTATGCTGCATCTACCACTTTATTTATCTGGCAACTTCCTCTTAATTAATATTGTGTAACAGTACGGATAAGCAAGATCTGGGTCCCAGTCCCTGCCACAGTAAACAGAAATCCTATCAACATAGAAACTAGAGCACAGGTTCCCTCTCTAGCAGGTGAGTTTGGAGGCATCAGGTTATGGAAGACTTACCTAATTAAAGTTGTTTCTGAAAAGCCAGGCTTTACACATTACACTTGTAATTTGTAAATTGTAAATTACACTTGTAAAGTGCAACTTTTCCTAGAAAGGAAAGATTCCGGCTCCTCTCAGCTGGAAGAAAGTTCTGAACTTTAATCTCTTGGGAATGCAAATGAGAGTAAAAAGGCAAAAGCTGTGGAAGTAAATGTGCAGAATAAACTGTGCAACATAGGGCCTTAAGCTGTCTAGACTTGGAATGAAATTATAGAATTCTGTTTTATTTTTTGAGTATTTTAACAGTTATTGCCAAAATGAAGCAGAATTTTATGAACAAAATGTCTCTTGAAAGAATATTAAAATAGTTGTGAAATCAACTCTTTTTTTAAAAAAACCCAAAGATACCAGAATAAAGATTTTCTTAAAAGAGCCACAAGAAAGGATGCACTTCTAGATAAGGCAGTTGGGTTACTTTGCAAATGCAGGCAGATTTGCAGGCTCTTGTTATTAGGGGGCAAAAATGACGCAAACTGCGAGTCATAAATGTCTGTTGCTGTGAAAGATTGGGTGCAGTTTTGGGTGAGCTGTGGTGTGATATTTCCATCTGATACCTAGAGTCAGCCAATAGCAGCAGGTGCTGAGGCGTTGAAGAGCACAATATGTTCCAGTAGCACCTGAGGTTTGATCTCTGTGGCACACTTGCTGCACGCTGTAAAGTGAGCCTCTGTCAGTGCTTCATTGTCTCTGAATTTGGTGCATACAAACCAAAAGTACATTTATTTTGTTCAGATCTTCTGTAACTAGTGACTATTTCCTTAGAAGTGTATGTCATTGAACGAAGAAATAGTTCTCAGACATTCTGGTGCAGGTATTGATGGTTCTGTAGCAGATATGTATTTACTCTTTTCTCTCTGTTTGCATCCAGGATTTGTGCATTCCACAAGATTTCAGTCCCTACCATCTGCAATAATTACAAATGATGAAGGTTTGAGAACTTTGGTTTTTCTCTGCACAATTTAGAAAATCACCACCTCCATGATCAGACAATATGTCTTGTATTACTTGGACTCAGAAGAGAGATGGATGCTTTTATTTCCTATGTTTCATTGTATAAAAAGAGAAAGTGTGAGCAGTGTTATCTCTGGGACTGTAGATGTGTCTACCCATGCTACTTTACTGCTTATAACAGATGTTCTCTGGAGTGAAGGCATCACTCTCAGAATGTGTTTTGTTTTAGAACGGGGCTCAGCTGCCACAAATGAATGGATGGTACCTAAAGGTTGAGTTTTGCTTTGGATTCTTTATCTGTGAAATGTAAATCTTTGACAAATTGAAATGAAGAGTTTTAACAAAGGTGATGTTATAGTTTAACCTCAGGGTGTGTGGGACTCTGCTGTAGTGCTCACTTCACAGTGTAGTGCTCACATCCCCAAGGCAGAAGATCACAGACTCATTTTGCACATCTAGCTGTAAATCCATTGGGAGCATTTTGTGACAGCTTTCTGTACGTGAAGCAGTCTGGAAAAGAGTCATCTGCCTGTGAGTCCTAGCAGAGCTAGTATAGGGTGTTTAGGTGGTGACAATTTAATTTTAAATAAGAGTTTTGACCAGAACGGTCCTGCTTACCTACTGCTTCACTTGTCTTTTGACCTCTCTCTCTCTTTTTTTTTTTTTTTTTTAATATAAGTACGTGGGCAGTTTTTGTCTCTCTTTTCTGATTTCGTTTTTTTTCCTCTTCCTCTCAAAAAATGCAAGTGTGTTTTTATGTTCCCAAGGAATCTGAGAGCCTGTAAATAGGACAACCACAAAAGTAGTCTACAGGATTATATTTCAGTTTTGTAGAACCAAGAAAAGAAATAAGAATCTGGTTGGGATGCGTACTTTCATTCATTTCCAGGTGGTACCCAGGGGTTGTTGCTGCCATACGGTTATTGCTACCTATTGAATCTGCTGATGAACTGTGCAGGCAGAAGTCCTTCTCAGCTGCATGAGGTTGTATTAGTCTAGATAGCAGTTGTAGAGAGGGGGCCCTGTTTCTTCACTATTTTTTTCTGATGTCTTCTAATGATGACTTTAACATCCTCTGGATGTTGTGGGTTTCAATCTCCTTTCAGTTTTAGTGGTTATATTGGTTTGTTAAAAAGCTCTTTTTCTAATGAGGCTGAATGAATTTATAAACTGTGATAGGAGAATCTAATATATATGTTTAATTTGTGTCCCCTAAATCTCTGTGGTTATATGTGCCATTTAATTTTCACTTGTGTAATAGAACAAATGAGTGAAAAAAACTAACTGCAACTTTTTGGTCTTCTGAAACATTGGAAAAAAAAGTTTGATTTTATCTGACACAAAAGGAATCTAGCCACATTTCTGCAGAATCCCCAGTTTTAGAGTCTGAGTTAAATCTGGTTTATACCCCAAATACCCAGATGTAAGTTTTACTAAAATTAAGATATCACTTGTTAATTTTTCTTTACAGCGAAAGTTCTTTTTTTTCCATTTCATCATGTACCAGCAGAATTCAGATCTACACTTTGTTTGCACAGTGCAAACAAACAATATATAATTAAAGACAGTCTTTTAAGATTAATATAGAGAAGCAAAGTATATATAAGTATATAAGGTAGATTAAGTAGATTTTTAAAGTGTTTTCTCCAAGTGAAATTTTGTGACTGTCAAAGAGAAAATGAAAATTGATTACATGTGAAAAAGTATCATGATATACTTCTAATGTATGAAATCTTTCAGCTTGTGCCAGGAGAAATGAGTGTAACTGGGTTATACTTATGGGTGCAAATCTAAAGTAAGACTAATGTCTTAATTTACACATATATCTGTGCCATTCTCAGTTGTTTTCTCTACCATATTTGTCTCTTTTGGGTTTTTTTGGCATATACATGTACAGAGAACTCTAACTAAAGAAAACATGTAACATTTTAAGTCAGGCTGAGACTAGACTTTGCCTTACATGATGGACATAATGGAGTTGTGTTTTACGGTTGCTATATCCCTATGTTCTATGTGTATCTTTTCCATAGGGTGTCCAGACTGCTCTGTGAGGCAATGGCAGTGACAGCATGCCCTTTGGGGGAAGATCTGTTCCTTTAGGCCCAGAAAATCCCCGTGCCTGTACATAAGAGGCACCAGGCAGTGAAAACATCTGTAATTCCTGCTAATCTACTAATGCTGTGAAACCACATGAAAGCCAGTCACTGCCCTGTCCTGGGACTGCTGTGACAGTGGGTATGACCAGTTGCAAAGAGGATCAGCTTACACCAAACTCCAATGTCATAAGGCGTCTGACTTTCATGCTACCCTAGGAACCAACCTTCTCACCCCACCTTTTAACCCTTAGCACAGAGGTAGATGTGAAAGCACTTTTGCTTAGACCAGAGAAGCACCTTGGCAAAGGCAGTTTTCTGCAGCACATATACTTTGTGTTTATGATAATAAACAATGGTAATCTGTTTACGAGTTATGTGTGTTCACATATCTTCATTGGTTTCAGAAAAGATATTTTTTCCTCTTCCTCCTTATGGTGGAATTCAGGTGGAAATTAAGAGTTCTATGGTTTAATTGTTAATAGATAGCACTTGTTTACCTGAACAAAACCACTCTAGCAGCCCTCAGCTAAACAGAGAATAAGAAAGCTGCTGATATATTGGTTATGTCTAAGGTAAAACTGCCCCAACTGTCAAAAAACCCCACTCTTGCCTCCCGAGTTACAACTTATCATATTGCTTTGTAGACTTGCTGTTGGCAAACCTAGATGAAATTACCTCATATAGCGATATATAATCCTAGAGCAGTGTATTTAAGTGCCTATGCATGTTCTTCATTTCCTACAAGGTGATGAGAACTCCCATTACACAATACTTTCAGTGGAAATTCAGGGCCCTTGCCACTTTGCTACACTACGACAATAAAGAGCTTTGGAGGCTACTCTGCTTTATAGTTTTTGCAGTGCTCTACACATTTATAGCACTGTGTAAAAAGTAATCCTTAGTCTAGTAATATTACCCTGTAATTAAAGTAAAAACATAATGGAAAACTAGCCTCAATAGAGAAGAATATGTTTAAAAGAGTTTTCCCACACTACTGGAAAGACCCAAGTTCATTCTCAATCAAAACGAAGAGGCTGCCTTTGAACTTCTAAGTAGTTTCCCCAAGTTTAAAATGTAATTAAAGCTTGTAATTGCTTTTTGGGCTAACGGACTATTTCCATAGTTAAAATAGAAAGCTGTTCATTAATGATTGTAGTCAATGTAGATGACATTATCCAGCCATGGATCCAGACATCCATCCAGATGGTTATATTGTCAAAACCCAGTTCTGTACCCCATGTCCCAGCATTAAGACTGTGGCAGTGAAAGGCCGTAGAGAAGCACACTGGCTGCAGCTCAGCTGGTCCCAGTTCCCCATGTTCAGTGACAGCAGTACAGCTCTCACCATACACCTCCCTCCCGAGGAGGCCAGGGAGGGTGAGGATTTGGTGTGATGGTGAGGAAAGCTGTGCTCAGGCTGGTCCTACTGGAGGATGCAGTAAGGGTGTGGTGAAAGGGCATGCCTTCCGCTGGGAATTGCAGTGCCTTCGCATGTCCTCCTACCTAGAAAAAACTTTTGAATTTCCTTTTCTGAGTACTGAGGAATATGAAATCTAAAGGACCGAAATAGCAGAAGGTAAATTAAATATTAACCAATTTTTGTTTAGTTACTGCCAAAACTAAAAGAAATTGTGCAACATATCTACTAGTGCCTTAAGAACTGGGGTGATAATTATTCTGCCTTCGTGAGATACAATGTGTATTCTACTCTTAAAATCATTTGAGTGAATGGTTCATTACGTAGTTTTACTTCTACATGGTGGAGTATATCACAGAGAAGATGTATTAGCTCAAGTCTCAGAAAGATAACCATGATTTAATGTGGTTCTGCAGCAGAAGTACAAAATCTGAGCTTTGGCAAACCTTACTGTGAATATTTAGGAAGATACAACATAGTGACTCCAAACTTCGTGCTGAAATTGCAGTGCAAATTCCCGTCTAGCAATAAGTTCATGTTGAAGTGGTAGCACTAGAGCTAGAGAGCTGACTTTGGTGCAGAACTGTGCAGATATTGCAGCTTGTCCCTCAGCTATTGTTCGGAGCCAAATAAGGCATGTCCCTGGCACACCTCATAGCATGGTGGTCATACAAACACTTTCTGCCTCATAGTCATGACTAGTCCTTCCCTGACATGGAAGGTTTTTGTCCCCTTTCACCACTAGCTTGTTAAGGCTCCAAGTAAATCATACAGCTTGCTGCAGAGTTTGTGGCTGAGCCTGGAACTGAACCAACATCTTTGTGTCCCAGCCTATTGTCCTAGTCACTCTCTGTTCTTCAGAGTCTGACTCAGCTCTCCTCAAACATCTCAATTTCCATTTTTCCATTTTTTTCTCATTTTGTGTTTTTCCCTCTAAGCAAACTTCTGCCTCGACTTCTATTTTCCCTTCTTGCCACTTGATCTTTAAATATTCAGAAAACTCAATGAATGGCAATATACCATTGTGGAAAAAAACTGTTACAGTTGGATGATGCTACATAACCTCATTGCTTATTGTGTTAAGAATGATTTATTCTTTTTTATCAGTTTGTGAATAGGTTACACTTTTCCAAATACTAGGATGTCTTTTTTTTTAGCTCACAATTGATTCTGTAAGTTCAATGCTATTTATTTTCTTTTCTTCAAATTAGGCTCCTTTCAGGGGGAAAAAGAGGATACTGAGTTCTTTCTGGGTAAATTTACAGAATTTGCCAGTGTGCAGGCTCTCCAAGTTTGGACTGGAAAAAATGTGGAAATGATAAAATGTCATCCAAGATAGAAAAGAAATTGAGGGATTCCTTTTAAGCATGGTCATAAGAAACAAAATTAATCTCTAAAGAAGTTCTACACCCTACAGTTTTTGAGAAGGTTGTAAATGCAGTTTACAACAGTATACACAGTTGTAAACTATTGATGAGACCAACATTAAAAAGAAAGAGTTTGTTTTGGAGGATGATTTCACACTGAGAGGGATTACTCTCAAAAGCACACTATGTTACTAGTAAGAGAAAATATTACACCTCACTCGACATCATTGCATTGTTTCATGAACCATGCTTTTGTTTTATCTCTGTGCTAGTCTGGGAATACCTCTTCTTTGCAGATTAAATTACGACATGTTGGCACTTAGCTGGCATCTTTTTGTTTTCTTCATTTAAAAACCTGGTCAGAGCAACTTGCTTTGGAGCAACAATTTGATTTAATGATACTGGCACTAATATTCTTCATAAATGTATTAGCAATTTTTAAGCTGTGTAGTTACAGTTAATTTTGGTAAGAATTGGCTCAGCTCATTTTTTCCATTCAATCCCATTCAAATATACCTACAGAGTCATACATGCTGCCGTACATAAATTACGGATGGGAGAGGGAAGGATAATCTTAACCTGTGCTTTCTGTAGTCTGGTTTATGGACAACATACTGGGTTTATTACAGTGATATCAGTGTTCTATTTTTAGCTTGTCTTTCACCCCCTTTTTCTCTTCATGCAAGTTGGATGCCAGAAACAGACTTTTTTGTTTGTCATTTCTCTTGTAATTTTTTCCTGTCTATCTTTGATGGAAAACTGCAATGTAATTGCTTGCCAGCAACAGGCAAACCTTAATGAGGTATTTGAGAAGTCCCAGTGGAGAACCTGACACATGTAAAGAAAATATAGAATAACTGCAGGAAATACGCAGGCCAGTGCTTTGTTTTATGGATTGTCCTGTCACACATAACACAGAACTGTTCATTTAGTTACTTGTATGACTGTTCTTGATGAATATTTTTCAATAGCAGATTTCTCACAGGAAACAATGTAGTTAGTTTCACCCAGGCATTTGATCAGAGAAGCCCTGTCTTCTGAGAAAATTCACATCCATTTTTGAGATTCATTATGCCCAGTTCTAACCTTAACTCATCATGGGTTAACTTCTGTTTCCACAGTTTTGCAGAAACCTTTTCTTTCTGAAGACTCTACTTTTGGAGTCTCTTGCTGAAGGTGAGGGCAGTGAAGGAGCAGAGGGTGAAGCTCCCCCCTCTCCTCATCTTTTTATCAGGGTACCTTTCCTACTGTTAATTTCTGAACTTTGAAAATGACCAAACTTTCAGCAAATCACTGCATGTTAGCACCCTCAAAACACTGAAACTAAAGGTAACTTGTGCAGCTGTAGCGCTTTAGACAGAAATGTGACTTACTTTCTATATCAGGGTTATGCTCACACTGCTGTCTGGCAAACTGCAAAGGTAAACGCCCAACGAGGGGAAGGCAGTGGCTGTGGGGTGAGCTGTAAATACAGCAGTCTGTGAATCAAACCACTCTCTCTCTCCCACCCTTTCTAGAAATCTATCAAGCTGGCAGGCTGCCCTGCTCGAAATAAATGTGGAAAATATTATGTAACTTTGCCCTGTGTGCTGCGCTGACAGCGTAGGCACTAGTTAGGTTTTAGTTACACTATCTGCTGTGGCTATTTTTGGTGACCAAAGGCTTCTCTCTTTAAATTTATGCCTGTATTTCCTTTGCCCCCACCCTCTCACTTATGTTTTTTTTTTTTTTTGTCGTTGACAACAGAATGCAACTCAAAAACTGCAAATAGGAAAACAACATCAGCAAAGCTGTTTAAGGGCTATTCCGTTTTAAAAATAATAATACTTCTGCCCCCAACAACAAAAAGCAAACAAAACCCCCTTAACAAAGTGCCGGAGGAGGAATATATTGTCTCTAACTGTAGCCAAGCGCTGAAACCGCCAGTCTCAGATGCCCTCCCCTAGAGTTATATGCTGTGTCAATACCTCCCTCTGCTGAAAGCTCCACATTCTTCCTCTCTTTCTCGACTACATTTTGCTGTGGCAAGACTTGCATAGATCAGGAGGAATCTGTGCTATATACTAGAGCAGCCTGCTTACGGCAACACAGCTGCCCTACCAAGATTATACGCTCTGGGGAGTGCATGGAGCTATTCGTCCTTCCCCATTGGGACTGTTTGCAGGCTAAAATCTGAGATTAGGAGAAGATGATGATTTGGAGTCAAATGACTTTTGAAAATACGCTTTAAGGAACTCCTGTGTTGGGATTCAGTCATTGTCAGGGGACATTCTGTTTAAAGACAATTCTATGTGCTATGTGCCTTACAAATTTAATTTATTTCCTCCAGTTTTAGTCGCTTAATTAGTTTTTGTTCTAGAAATAGTAAAATTACTGCGTGGTTTGTAATCCATTGTGCTGCATAAACTACCATGTAAGACTTTGTGTTGTGTTACTCAAATAGATTGAATTATCTTAATGATTGGAAAATCTATGAATCATCTCAGCTACAACTGGTGTGATTATTAGTGAGCTCAGAGTTGAGACCTAAGTTTTTCAGAGGCTGTGGGATTAGGGACCCAAGCCAGTCATTCTTGTCTCACATCATTATAGTATAAAGGTTTTAAAGCGACCAGCACATTTTATTTTTCTCTGTTTCAGATGCCCCAAACTGACATACCAAAAAGGGTAGTGAATGTGTTAGAGGTGAATGACTGAACTTAGTGGAGAATTGGGCAACTTCCAGATGTCTCAAGTTAGGCCTCTAATCTTAGTAGAAGATTAGGAGCAAAAGGCCCTAATTCAAAACCAGTATTTTTCTTTATGTTTATCACCCCTTTGGAATTTTGAAATGTCTGCCTGGGTTGCAGGGAAGGCTAATGCACTGCAATAGATGAGCTACAGCAGTTCACAGTTTTTTTAAATTAATAACCTTTAATATTTCCTTATTATGTTCAGGTGCTTCATTCAATTGAATTTTCCCTCTATTTGACAGCTGATGGCAACAACCACTTTCCATCAACTTTTTTTCAGAAGAAGTACAAATCAGGTCAGTCCTTTTAATTTTTTCAACTGCATTTTTTAATGTCTTCAGGGACGTTTGGTAATGTTGGAGGTGAGAGGAGGAACAAAGAAACAGCAAAATTCTGGGTACTGTTCTGATTGGATGAGGTTTAAAAAAACCAATACACAAGGTAGGGCAAGGGTAGAAGGCAGACAACAGGGTGCAGAAAGGAGCACAGCTGTAGGGAATAAAAGCACATCAGGTTTTGTATGGATGTTGCTCATTCTTAACTATGGTGCAGAATAGTGTATCTTTTTTGCCTCATATCTTGGATGTTTATAACTGGTAGAAAAATGCTAGCAAAATTATTTGGTTTATGGAAGGAAAATCTTGGAAGGAAAATCTTCCCACCTGACATTTCTTAAAAATGATATGATGTTTAGAGTTTATTTGGATGTTAAGTCCCCCATACACAGGCTTTATAAGATGCTGGCTGTGACTTGCTGAGGCAAACCTGAGAAGTAGAGATGCAAAATTACTTAAATGAATATGGAAAAAGGGATCCTAACTGGTTTTTCTGGACTTCAGTGGGGTATTGGATATGCCAGGATTTCAAACATTGAGCTGAATATTATTACTACTAAAGAAAAAGGCATATTTTTTGCCTCCAAATTTTTTTTCCCTGGGCTGTGGTACAGAGTGATTTAGACAGAGAGATATAACTTTGACTTAATGTCAGTAATTAATATATAAGCATTGCTGAACTTTGTGTTACCTTATTTTTTTGTGAGAGTTTTAGATATAGGGTACCATTCTATGCTTTTGAGTTTACTTACAAACTGAATGTCTCCTCTAAACAGAGCTAGATTTAGATGGGGGGAGACAGGCCACAAAATGTGCATCCTGGCTGTAACAGGGCAGTCACAAATGAATCTGTAATGTTGTGGGTGTGTAGTTATTTAGGGTCAACTGAGTGACAAAGTCTAAAGCAGTGGGAATCTGCTGCTGGCTTTGCGTCTCCAGAGCTAGGCTCAATTCTGTGAGATCTCCCCACACTCCATAAGGCTCTAAAGGGATCAAAGTCCTTTATGGAAGACAGGTGAAATGAGAATGTGAAAGGCTCTGTACTCACAGCATAACTGAACTCGATTCACTTTTATCACTCTTTCAGACAACAAGGTATATATATTTATAGAGGGTTTTTTTGCTCAGTAAAGTACTGTACTCTAAGATGCCTTCTAATGAAACTACATTTTTGGTATCAAAAATGTCTGAACTAGCTGGGCTTACAGTGCATGAAACACAGGAATCTGTTGGATACCTAGAGTAACTTCCTAGGAGCCCACTTCTCTTGCAAAAGCAGTGTCACATGTTTATGTTGCTTAGTCACTGGAAAGTAAAACAAAAGAACTCAAAGAGATGAAACATGTATGAAAAGGGATCATTATCAGTTATGCTAAATGCCCAGTGAAACCTGAGACCGCGCAAATCTCAACTGGTTTCGAGTTTTCTTAAGGTTGAAACTCAGATCAGGTTCCTTGAGAGTTCAAGAATTTCTAAGCAAACCTAGACCTGCTGGATACATAGAACTTGAATAGCAGCTTTACAATACATGTTCAAAGCACTTGCTATAAATTTATAAATTTTCACAGCATCCACATGATTTAAAGGAGCTTGATTAGCCTCCTCCTGCAATTCAGTCCACAGACAAACAAAAAAGCAGATTTATTAAGGATTTTAGTGTGTAATGACGCAGTTAAACCTTTGATTGATTGACTAACCTCTATAGGTATTGTACTGAACAGATTATCTTAGCGAAATCTGGTTATGATGAGAGTGATATGAATTGTCTGCAACAAAAGCTTCATGACAACAATATAGGTCCTGATTTTGGTTTGTAAATTGTTTTTTATTTTAGTATGCTTGATCATTATACAGATAGTTAGGTGAGCTATTAAACGGAGCATTTGCATATGAACCAAGATTTGCTCTGTAAATAATACGATTTGAATTGTGGTGCTATTCTCACTGTCTCTCAATGCAATGGCTGCAAAGCCTGATCATATGTGCAGTGTTTAAGTGTGAATATTTGGGTAAACACATAGTAATATACATTTTTGGAGGGAGTCCTATACAAAAATGGTCTGCCTTATCACAGAGTAGTTCATTTGGATGTATATGGGTATGTGTATGCACGCACATCTCTTCTCCCCTTGATCCCCAAAGGAGTCATACAATGTACACATGCAAAGATGACAGGATGACCTCTTCATTAAGTCACTGAACAGGAAACCAGGAGAGTTAACTCCTGTTCCTGACTCTTAAAAACTTTCTGTCTGCAAATCTGGGAAATCCACTTTGGAAAACTGAGGTACATGAAATCTATCAGTAAAACAGGAGACTAGAGTAAATTTGTGATTATATTTGAATACTTTAAAGTAGCATGGAAAAAAATGTGGAGGTGTCTTAAAAATACTGTCAAAACTGACTTTGATCCATGAAACACACATGTCCAAGTACAGAAGATACTTTAAAGATATACTTCAAGATTATAAAAAAATGTTGCTTTGATCACTTTTCAATAAAAAAGCAAATTTGGCAATATCAAAAGACATATTTGTGTTTATTCTGTCAATTTCTCCTGAAATATTTGTAGAACTCTCTATCAAAACTTAACATTTTTTGCTTGAAATGCCTCTTTTTGATATGGGGCGAATGAAAAATGTTACTTCTACTCTGATTTTTTTAATGATGTCTCAATTTGCATACAGTCTTAGTATTCTGCTAAAGTAAAAAATGATTTTCTTTCCAAAAACACTAGAGAGCTGAAACTCCTCTTATATTTTATTCTAGTTAGTTATATGGACATGTTTTTGTCATCTCTAAATGCTTTGGATGCTCTATTTTGGTTTTAGTGTCGGTAGTCTACCATGTCTTTGCTTGTTTCATGCAGGGGGATTACATTCAATCATGAAATCCTAGGAGTGCTAGAACCATTGAAGCCTGATGTCCTATGGTTTTGTCTTGTAAATACAGCTTGGAAAATATTTGTGCACTGTTTCTTTATAAACTTCCTCTTTCCTTTTTGTGCAGATTCCTGGGTGTTTTACAATGTGTGAGATCTTTATTGCTTTTTCATTAAAATGTGAACCAGGAAGTGTCCCTGTTTCCTTAAGGGAAAGTTCTGTGTATGCAAGAAAAAAACTACTGCTAAGTCACTTCTCCAGGTTAATTGCCTTAAAAAAAATACATGGGACATTTAATGTCTTTGCTTTACCTAACTGTCTACCTTAAATATAAAAGTTGGAATCACCTAGGCCAATTTAGACCATGGGAAACATGTCTTAAGACAGAAGCAGTCAATACAGAACTGTTAGATCTTTGAAATTTTTTTCCACTTCCTGAGCCACAGACACAACATACCTTGAAATTTCAGTATAATTTTTAAAGCAATATTCAAGAATCCAATTTCTTCTTCTAAAGGAGAAATTAAGACAAATGCTTAATGGATGACATTGCTTACTAGTTAAGGCATTTAAATTCTAATTGCAACATGATCTGCTTCTCTCCTCCAGATCTTCCTCTAGCTGAACGATCTGTCATCTTGCCAATCCTTTAGCAACTAGGACTTCAGGCACCTATTTTTGTGCACCTGTTCCTCTGTCAGGCCAGACTTCCAGCTCTGGACTGACCAGCAGTGGGTGCTAGGAGGTGAAGCAATCAGCACCCGCCTATCCAAACACCAGGGTGTCCGCTCTGTCTGTCCAGGATGAAGACGCTGGGCTGGCTTTGTGCTTATAAACTTTGATTGATAACTGCACCTGTGCAGCTGCCAAGGTCAGGCTGTCTTTGGAAGAATGTTTATCACCACGGGCACCTGGCTTGGCATAAGATTTAGAGACATGACCTGTCTTTGATGACATGGTTCTGGCAGTTTGTTGCAAGACACCGACCTGCAAAGTCTAACCAGGTGATGGCTTTGCTTTTTGATAGGTGTCAGAAACTTGAAATGAGGAAGACGGTCTAAACCCCATCTACTGCGTCAGTGACTGATATTCATACTTAATAAAATATACTGACTTTTTCCCAGTGATGAATACGCTACTTCTGAGGGCCTGGGGTTAAAGAGGTCAGAAATTCCTTGTACTATTTATGTTTTGTAAAGCAAGTACAGGTACAGTTTTCACAGATCAGTATATTTTGTCTTGGGGGAAAAGGGATGGCTGGGAATTCAGACCAGGTTGCTCAGAGCTTTATCCAGAAAAATAATCAAAACCTGTACGGATAGAGACTGCACAGACACTTTGGGAAACCCGCTTCACTGTCATCATGAGGTGAAGAGTTTCTTCTCACATCTGATCTGAATTTACCATTTCAATTTATGCTCATTGTGTCATCAGGCAGAAAGGGACCTGGGAGTTTGGACTGACAGGAAGCTGAACATGAGCCAGCAGTGTGCCCAGGTGGCCAAGCAAGCCAATGGCATCCTGGCCTGTATCAGGAACAGGGTGGCCAACAGGTCCAGGGAAGTGATTCTTCCGCTGTACTCAGTGCTGGTGAGGCCACACCTGGAGTACTGTGTCCAGTTCTGGGCCCCTCAGTTCAGGAAGGATATTGAGGTGCTGGAGCAGGTCCAGAGAAGAGCAATAAGGCTGGTGAAGGGATTTGAGCACAAGTCCTATGAGGAGAGGCTAAGGGAGCTGGGGCTGTTCAGCCTGGAGAAGAGGAGGTTCAGGGGAGACCTCATCACTGTCTACAACTCCCTGAAAGGAGGCTGTAGCCAGATGGGGGTTGGTCTCTTCTCCCAGGCAGCTATCATTAAGATAAGAGGGCATGGTCTTAAGTTCTGCCAGGGGAGGTTTAGGTTAGATATTAGGAAGAAATTCTTTACAGAGAGGGTAATCAGACATTGGAATGGGCTGCCCAGGGAAGTGGTGGATTCTGCATCCCTGGAGGTTTTTAAGATGAGACTGGATGTGATACTTAGTGCCATGGTCTAGTAACCACGGTGGTAGTGGATCAAGGGTTGAACTTGGTGATCTTAGAGGTCCCTTCCAACCCGGCTGATTTTATGATTCTATGATCATTCCAACATTTATTGCTGTACATTGCCTTGCTCCATCAGCTCAGCAACCTTGCCACAGGCACTGAGGAGCTCCCCTAAAACTGACTCTTCTCCATACTGAGCAAATTTGGGTTTCTTGGTCTCTCCTTGCGGGACAAGTGCCCCAGCCATGGTGTCCCTCACACTTTGATTAGCAAAGGACAGCTGAAGAACAGAGATCTTGAGGGCATAAAAGGTAAAGGGATGTTGCAAGAAAGACTAGGGTAGATGGAAGGAAAAGAGAGCCTTTGAAAGTAAGAGGTCATTCTGCTAGTATTGCCTCCCGGTCTTGAAAGGAGTGGAGCGATTATTTGTAAAGAGGGGATAAGACAGCCAGAGATAGAAGCTTAATGTGCTGATTGCAGGTGACACAGCAAGGAGACAGAGCTGCAGAAAATTATGCATCTGGGGAAATACACATGGCACTTATTGGCAGGATGAAAGAAGAGGTGGAGAAAGCAATTGGGCTGGGCATTATTGTCATGCTTTGAGACTTTGAGCTGAAACTGAGATAACACAATGAGTTCGTCATAGTGATAATCTTCAAGAACAGGTATAATTTTTATGAGGGTGTTTATGCTATAGTTCTTTGAGCTGAGTTTATTATCATTAGCTGTCACTTATTGAGATTAAAGCTGTATAATTCTATATACTAGCCTTTCTCCAAATCTTGCAAGTTAGAGTTTCAAAGCACTGATATAAATTGAAAACAAGACACTGAAAAGTAATTCCAGAGGTTGCCTCCCAACACTTCCAAGGCCTTGACACATCTTTATAATGACAATGTTATGTTGATTACAGTATGTTTTTTCTTATCCTACTGAAGTAATGTTTTGATTAGAGTGCTCTGCTCTGCAATGATTAGAAGTAAAACTAGTCAATAGGATATTTAAATGCTATGCTGCATTAATCTGTCTGACAGTAATTTGAGTTGTACTTGCACTAAGGCAATCATTTTGGAACAGAACGCTTTACTGCAAGGTCTGACTAATGTTGGGGCTACATGTATTAGGTTATGTGGTATGTTTGAATATTTTGTGTTGGCTTGTGGTCCCTCGATATCCATAAAATGATTGTTTGTACTCGTGACAGGACTGCTAGCATACATAAATAAAGTGTGCTTCTTCTTTTTTCACTTCGTGATGGGTAGTTGGTGTATTGCCCAAAACGCCAGCTCCAGCAGAATGAGTACACTGGAAAATATGTCTTCCTAGTGATTGGGGTATTAAAAATGTCAGTTGGGCTTAGGCAAAGATGCTAAAGCTTTTCTGTAGAAGCTTGTGTCACAGGATAAATATGAGTGTGGGTTTTACCTGTTTCAAAGAGTCCTTTTGGCTGGATCAGAGGAATAGTTTGGTTTCCACATATGGATTTGGGTAGGAAAATGATGCTGAGATGCTTCTATTCTATAAATTTAGGGATCATGTGTTTGATGGGGAAATGCATAAAAGCTTCTGTAGCTGTTCTGAACAATAGAGGAAAAGTCTAGGTTTCAGGAACAATAGAAGACACATCTTCAGTAATTCTTTATAAGGACTGACTTAATGTGTGAACAAATAAATGTCCTTTTGGCATACCTACCTGCAAGTACAAAAATGTATTGTTGTTTCTAGAGTTTTCATCTATATCACTAGCCCTTGTTCTCATGGGGGACTTCAACTCACTAGATATCTGCTAGAAATACAATACAGAAGACAGGAGACAGTCTAGAAGGTTCCTGAAGCATGTGGAAGATAACTGCCTGACACACCTTCCCAACAAGGGAAGGTGCCCTGCTGGACCTGTTTGTGAACAGAGAAAGACCTGTGGGTGATGTGATGATTGAAGGCTGTCTTGGTCATAGCAGTGACAATTCTCAGAGAAATAAGGAGAGGGATCATCAGAACTGCCACCTTGCACTTCCAGAGGTCAGAATGTGGCCTGTTTAGGAGACTGGTTGACAGAGTCCCTTGGGAGGCAGTCCTGAAAGGCAGAGGAGTCCAGGGAGGCTGGACATTCTTCAAGAAAGAAGTCCTAAAGGTACCTGTTTTTCTTCAAACTGGGTAATCTGCTTTCCCCCCTGCTGCTTAGTCTTCCCCTTGGCTATTATTTCTCTCTGAGGAAGCATGTTGCTTCTGCAAACTTGCTTACTCCCTTGACTGTGTTCTTTTCTTGTGTGTGTTCTCGCTTCACGATTAATGGTGTATCAGAATGGTCTTGTATTTTCCCTGTTTATGGAGATAGTAGAGAAAATTGCCCGGAGATTAATATGAGGAAAATAGTTCTCAAGCTTTGACAGGAAACTTCATGGTATGCTGTAGGCCAAATTCTATCCAAATTGCTCATCTGAAGCACTAACTGGAAAGGTTTAAAGAAACTTACTGGACTTCGGATAAGGCTTTTGAATCCTGACTTTTACATATAATAGCGATGAATTCAGTGGAGTTCCCCTGTCATGCAAAATGAAGATGTGTGGATGTGACTGGTCAAATTTTTTCCTTTGGTGTAAGAGTTCTGCTTCTTCAGTATATGGTTATGCACTGTGCTGACTACCCATTTATATAAAAACGTCAAGTGTCTTATCCCCTTTTTAAACTGGGACACTGCAAAACTGGTATGCAAAAGTATTCTTATCTTGACGGACTCAGAGTCCTTGTCCAAGCAGATCTTTGAGTATGGTACCCTGCTGTTATCCATATTTACATGGACAATAGCTAAACTTGCTGTCAGATGCTTTGCAATCTATAAGCACCCAGCTGCAAATTCATGATCCTTCACTCTTTTAGACAAAACGAGGATGTCTCAAAAGCTCAGCTGAAGTGAAATGGGAACAGGAAGTCAAAAACGAGACCATGTGCCCTGATGTCATCTTTAATCTGTTTGCATCTAATAGACCTGTTTCCACTGAAGCTGATGGAAAAAATGTTTTGCTTAATGGATTACATTTGTCTTAATTATATCCTTGTTTTAATTATACGTTCTGAATCTATTATCACCTACTTCTAGAAACCCCCAAGAGGGTAAGATTTTGTAGTACTGTTAGCTGTAAAAGCAAATAAATGAAAGCAAGATGGTATCCCAGGCAGCTCAGAACGTCAGGACTTTCATTTGACAAGTGAATAAGTTAAGGGGAACAGGCACTCCCCAAGCTTCTCTTCTCCTGCCCAATTTTTTTTTTTTTTAAATTTAAAACTTGGAGCAACTGGTAGTTTTGGATCACATTTGGTGATTAGTCTTTTAAGAAAGGGGTCTTTTGCAGTAGTGCTGGTTGAACTACAGTTTAACTGCCAAGGCAGAGCATAAAACATGCAGCTTCTAGTGTCTCATTGAGTTTATGTATTTTTTTTTTTTTTAAATTTCCACCCTTTTTCCATTTCTTCCTCTGCCTCTGTGAACATTTATATGAAACTTTTCTATCATTTGTATCCCATGGTTGCCACCAACTGGTACAGCTCAAATTTTTTATCACTACTGTTTTTGTAGTGACTGTTCAAGAACCTCTGTGCACCCATACAGTGTGTGCCACAGCTCCCCAAGTGTGACCCGACCGTGTGCAGCAAGGTCCATTACCTCAGAAGTGTGAAACCACATACGGAAACCAAATGGGTACCAGGTTCAGCATGTGCCTTCCTGTTATTCTACTGTTTTCTGACTTGAGCTTAGAGTGTAAACAGATCTTTGATTTTGTTCCTTTTGCATAGCACACATCTCTGTGGAAGTTTTCTCGATTCAAGTAGAAGCAAAGAAGTGAGACTTTTTCCCTTGAGCAACTCTGTAGATATGATAGTCTTCACTCTTGAAACCTGTAGGCCAACCTCAAGCTCTTTGGTGAGCAAAATTGACTGACTTCAAGTAAGAGTTTTGCTTGAATACAAGAATATAAGGTTGTTTCTTTTTATCTCTAATGAATATTTAAAGCATATATAATTTTTTGTCCTGCTATGACACTGCAAAATGAATTTTATTAAACTCTCAATCTCAATATCCAAACAATAATGAAACAAAGCAGAAAGTCTTTTAAAAATAACAACCAAACCAAACCCAAACCCAAAAATTTACTGTATAACTTGCATTTTACAAGTAGTTAAAAGTAGAATCAGGCCAGTGGGCTCATCAAAGGTCTGTTGGGTCATATTTAAACTGCCCCTTTGGAACTCCTTGTTAATAGAAAATATTCAAAATAATGCACAGTACATCCACCTACACTAGTTTTTACCATCTCTGGCTTAGTATTCATTGGTATTGGTGAACTTTGGTAAGAAAAAACAAGTAGGATGAAATTTGTACCAAAATACAGAGTGTAAAATTGTAATTAAAAAATTCAGTTTAAGAGCAACTTTTATGATGGTGTAGGGGATTTGCCATCAGTTGAAGTCTTGACCTCTACACTGTGTGCCTTTCTGAAAAATATGCTTGGCTTAGTCAGATGTTTTGGACTTGCCGAGTAAACTTCTTCTCGTTTTATGAAGGACATCAGCCCGGGTGGTCATAGGTTTCTCTGTTTCTGCTTCTTGTGTAACTGCCATTGACTTTCAGGCAGTGGAAAATGGGAAGTTGTATGTATTCAGATGTCACATGTGCTGTTAAATAATTGAGTAAAATTAGGGGCAATCAAGATTGCTAAGGCAAGCATTCAGTGCCTGGTAAATGAGAGAAGCACAAAGGATGAATTTTATCCATGCAAAACCATTATGAGATAGTTCTTAAAAGTAAAATGATCATTATTTTACATGCAATATTCGGTCCTTGTTCTAAAGGTAGGTTGATAGCGGGTTTCTCTACAGGACTCTTCTCTTTTTGCTGTGTTGCTGTGCAGCCACCGGTCTCTGTTATCAGCATAAACAGAAAGAGGAGTGCCATCTCTGTTCCACAAACCAGATCTGTAGTGGATAGAGACTTTTAATTTTGTAATGTTTGCATCCTTTTGCTGCAGACAATTTGGATGATCACTAGAAGAACTTTGAAGATACCTTGGACCAACCAATAGTCATGGCAGGTTGTTGTTCTGTGTAGACAAGCACAGGTGTGGAATGAAATCTAAATCTTGCTAGTCAGACTCACCAGTATTGATGGATATAGAAGCAAGGTGGAATGTGGATGCCCAGGATTCCATTCCTCCAGACCAAAACTTGATATTTTGGTCATGTTACCCTGTCTTCCCCCAAACACCCCCTTGTTTTCAGTTCAAAGGAATATTTTTTTTAATATCGAAGCCCTTCAGGGATTCACTGCGTTACCAAGAACAGACAAGACCTCTGCCATCAACTTTCCAAGCAAAGGACATAGAAAGAGGTATTACATTAAGAAATGAAAAAATAAATCCAGATTCATCTGCTTCTTCTCAAGCTGGAATGAATTCAGATATCCTGTGGCAGTTGCGGGCAGAAGTTGTAAATGTATGGAGCATGTTAAAATTTTCTGGTTTGAACAGTATACACAGCTTGAACTGACAAGAGATGGTAGTTTGCTGAATGAAGAGGGACTTGGAAATGTTAACTGCTAACATATCTCTGGATACAAGTGGAGACTATTGTATTTTTCATTTGAAAGAGCTTATTGTGACAGACTTGAGGTCATCCAGCTACCCAGGAACCACAAAGGCCAATCCTTGATGCAAAACCTTTTCTTGTGAAATGTAATGTTCCTACTCCAAGGTCTAGAAATGTTAGGGATGTGCAAAGAAAAGGTTGATAGAATTTGAGCTTTGAAAACCAATTTGCTTTTGATGCCCCTGATTCTTAGAAATAGCTGAGCTGTTGATTGAATTTCTTCTTCCTTTTTTTCTCCCTCCAAATTTGGTTTAGTCAAACACATGCCATGGAAAAACTTCAGCCCCACTGGTCTTGCAAAATTAGAGACTTGTTTTCAACTCATTATAAAGAACATTCTCTGAATATAATTGCAGGTAGAACTATGATCTCCACCACTGTAAATATCTTTTCTGATCTTCCAAGCTAAGCAAGACTAGAAAGAAAGAAAATCAAAGAACAAAAACTTCATGCCATCCCATTTTCCTGCTTTTCATTACTGATTGAATGGATAGAGTATATATACTTAAATTGCCAATTTGGGACCACGAGCTCTTAAACGTAGTTGTCTTCTAAGCCTAGCTTCTTTTTTCCCCCGAACAGTTTGAAAATTCTGGGTTTATACTTTACAGTCTATACCTCGTATTCTGAAAGTCAAATTCAAGTTCCTTGAACTATCTATCTAAAATTGTGAAATGCTGAGCTTCATGAATCCCTAACCTCAGGCTGAGCAACCAGCAAACTAGTAACGACTTTAAAGGCTGTTTCTTTGGACAACATCAGGATGAAAAAAAGTGGAAACTTTGTGAGGGGTCTCTAATTTTTTTGTGTGATAGCTGTGCAATAGAATGTTTTTTGTTTGGTTAGGGGTTTTTTTTGCTGCTGTACAAGATTTAACCAGATATCATCAGTAAACAGCAACTGAAGTGTCAAACCGAGTTGGACCCCAAGCAGCCCATATTGCATGTGAAAAGGCCTGAAAACTGTACAGGGTTCAACTGTTAAAATATTTAATGATGCACAGTTTTATTTCAGCATTCATTTTTATTGTAAATGGCTCTCTCAGAAAATAAACAAAATAGATTATATTTCCTAATCTCTGCTGTTTCAGGTTTTCTCATGTTTCTTCCTTTGTTGGTGTTGATAACCTTTGCCAAATATCTAGAAAGCTAAAAAAGTGTGTCCAGAAAACACTGGAGAGAATTTGATAACAACTGTAGCTTTCCATATACATAAATAACAGCTAATTTAAATATTTCTCACTGTTGAATTGCCATTTTTACACTTGGCATTTTGAAGACAGATTATAAAAATGGGTTGTCTGTCAATCATTTGTGACCCCTTGAACTTATTTTGGAGCAAATAATAGGTTTAGAAAAGGCATTATAGCTGAAGCCCCTGGGGACAAAAGGTACAAGAGAAGACACTATAGCTGATGCCTTTGGGGAGTACAAGGTTTCTGTTGCACTCTCTGTTTTAATTGATGACAATTGAGAAATGCCATATGTTAATATCAGAATCCATAAGTTTATGTTGGTGGCTATGGTTTTTTTCCCCTCTTTATCCTAGATCTAAATTTTTCAGGCATCCTTAAGGTTTGGGCTGATATTTTGCTAGTTAGAGTGCAGTTCATGAGACTGAGCAACAGTCTTCCTTCAGTTACAAATCCTATGGGAAAGGGGCAATTTGACATCATGGAGCAAAGGGCAGAATGCTGGTAGCCTCTTGGTCAGAAACCTGTGTGTTGGTGGAAGGCAGTTCATGCTGCCAGTGTTTGTACTGATAAACACTGCTGCTTTGTTTACCAGCTCATTTTTTGATTTCCTCACTTACTGAGATGTCTTCCTGAAAACTATTGCATTCAAATGGAGTAAGTTACAAGAATATTTGTAATTATTCCCTCTGAGCTGTTGCTCAGCATGGGCAGTAACAGCTATTTCTATTAATATGGGGGAGTTTCCCCAAGGCAGTTATTCATACCTCTACGCAAATGTTTTTACAAAGTCCTGTGCAGTCCCTTTTTATACTGCAGTAAAAGTTTGTGGTTTAAACCTCTTAGAGGATGCTTGTATATAACAAGACTGAAGTTCCCCCTATGTGAATGCTGTTAGCGGCCAGACAGGTTCTTCATATTTTTATTGTAAGGTCAAAGAAGTACAATGAGGTGTTATTTGGCAAAGATGCTAGTTGAGAAAAAGGTTTATAAAGTGTTATGCATTCCATTCAGAAGCAGTGTTTCCTTAACGCTCTTCTCTAGATCTGTGGAACCCAGGTACTACTCTATTTCAGTAGGCAATCTAGAACACAACCTCCCATTCTCTTTTTTTCTAAATCAGTCCAAATGAGTTTTTTCCCTAATAGATCAAAAATAATGCTCAAGAGTAAACTTTAGATTGTCTGTTACCTTGTGGAAGGACTCTTCAAGAGAAAAAAACCATACTAAGCCTGGTTCTCCAAACAACTGCTACAAATGGATGTCCCTCTGATTTCAGCAAATGTGATCCTTTATTTTTTCTTTATAATGTAGGAGAATCATATTTCCTTATAGATGGAAAAAGTCTATTCTGACAGTAAGTGCAGAGAAAGTCAATAAGGCTCATTTGAGGCACACTGTGTTCCAGACATGTAACTGCAAAAGGAAGATAGTGTAAACCTGATTTCTAGTTTCAGCTGTGATACCATCTCAAGCTCTGTGACCATCTCTGATCTTGGGTGATAAATTTTAACTCTTACCCCTTTCCTGTCTTCTGACTGGCTTGCATACATTGGTCTTGTCCCCAGGATTAAAATATACCAAAGGGAATGAAACAGTTTTAAGCAAAAGTTGCAAATTATGTGTAAAAATATTAATTCTGATTTAATCTACCTGGCCTCCACTTGCTTAATGTTTTCTTTCTGTCTTCTCTCATCCTCTCTCACTTTTTTCACCAAATACATCAGCAAAAGAAGTGTAAAACTGAAATGAAGCCTGGAGATTGCATCTTGCACTACTACAATTTTCCTCTGAATAAAGAAAGTAGTCCTGAGATTTCTGCAGATAATCTTCTAGGTATATATCAGTCTGAATTCTGAATTAAATGCTGGATGAACTTGGAAAGAGCTCAGAAAATCAGGAGCAGGATCACTATGTTATGGCCAGCAATAATAATCTGAGCCAAAAAACAGTCCAATTCTATTGCACTACACTCTTGATTTCAACTAAGCTTGCCTTTTTTGGCTGTACCTCGATACCTTGTGTCTTGCCTCCTTATTGGAGATGAATGGCAGATGCACCTTGGGTAGCACCACCAGATCCTACTGTAATTCTGAATTATCTGATCAACTTTGTTGTAGAAGCATCAGACTGAGAAACTAAAGAAACAGCAGAGTTACATGTGCCAGTGGCAATTGTGTAAGTGTTCAGAACGGATGTACTCTGGTCTCTACATACCTAAGAAATAAGACTGCCTGAGCTTTGACTGTAGAGCTGCCTATTGACAAGTGCCAGCTGGTTGAAAAAGCCATTTTCATGATGTATTCTCAAGAATTTTTTTTGTTTTTTAGTTCTATGAAAATGTTTTCAGCATATTTATGCTAGGATGAATGTTACTGGGTTTTGAAACATTACATCATTACAACGAACTTATTTTGCTGAAAATGGCTTTTTCTGAAGTTCTTACTCCTGTTAAAATTAACTTTTTAAGGTGACTTAATTGGCCTCCTGTCACACTAGATTTTACTCCAGGATTGCTAATTTGGCGTTTGGGGGTTCATTTGGATTGTTACTTGTAAAAATGAGAGACAAATGAGGCCTTTGAGTCTATTCCAATTTTAATTTTTATATAAGTGCCTCAAAAGCCCTTAGCAGCCAATTCCCATTTCAAGTTTTCTATTCAACAAAATATTTCTAACATTAAATGTAACCACTTTTCAGCTATATGTTGTGAAATCAGGCTCAGTTTTACTGTCTTTGCTAGGTAAGTAATTACCATATCAGAATGTTAACTCTATAAGACATTGTACGGTGATAAAAAGGATAGTAAAAATATATATAGATTCTCATTTAAAATGCTTCATGAGAGGTCTTGGCAGTTTGTTAGCCTCTCATAGCAACAGCAGTGAGAGAGAGCATTTGGCTCTAACAGCTATATGATCTCATCAGATAGGACAGGAATATAGAGTGAAGAGATAAAACACTGTACTAATTTTAAGTTCCATTTGAGTCTGTGACATGTATTTAAGCTTGTCTTCACAGCATCCTAGTTTGGGTTGAATCTCTTCAATAACATCTGATTTGAACATATCCCTGGTGAACTGCACAGCTTCTTGGTGCTGTTTTGCTTCCTGTTTGGTAGTGGAAGGCTTTTATATTTATTTTGGTACTTTCCTCTTGCTGATTTTTTACATTAGTATCTGACAGCGCAGAGTGTCATCTAAAACCTGCATTTGTGGAGCCACGTGTTCAAACTGCCAGAGTTTAGATGACATTTCAACTGAACCTATCTTTAGTGTTTTAACCCTGTGAGTTTGGAAAAAAAAAAGTAGGAATCCACAAGAATTAAACTCCAAAAATGCTATTGATTTATGTTAGTAATTTGATTTTATGTTTTTCTATTGTTTTAAGTCACTTCTAGACAATCCATACACACTCAGTGCAGTTATTCTAATTCTGTAGCATATTTTGTGTTAGTAACGGGTGGAAGCTCTGGGACACCATACCCAAAGCTGATCAAGCACCTATGTGCTGCTCTAATAGCTCGAAGAACTTGAAGTTCAACTGATTTCCCTTGCTGGAGATTCCCCAGGCGTGAGGGAATCTGCAGCTGGTGCTCTCCCTGCATAGCTGGCTCTCTCCTTGTACACCATGCTGCAGCTGCGAGTAGGGGAGCCTGTCAGGACCAGCCACCAGGCGTGAAAACTAGGCTAGCTTTGTGACTGCTCTGACACTCACCCAGAATCTATGTGTTTTTATAGTCTGCTCGAATTCTAAATGTATTAGAAACCCCACTTTAAAAATAGAAAAGGGGAAAAAAATCCTTCCCTCCACAAATTTTTGACTGCAGTGATCCACAGGTGGTTTGGATTACTTGTGTATAATCTGAACTGTTTGAGTTATATAAGAAATATCTCCATCTCATGCTCTACTGCATAAGCCCAACATAAAAGCTTAGATTTTCAGAAGGACTTAGGATGTTAGGCACACAAAGCCCTTCAAATTTTAGTGGAATTTAGGGTATTATTTGGTCTTTCTTGAAAAATTAATTCTAAGTCTGTGCAGGATTAGAGAAAACTCCCACTGTGAACAAAACTTTTCCCCAATAATGCACACCTTTTCTTGAACCTTCTAGCCACTGTTACAGTGTTCAAAATATCACTTCATGCCTGAGGAGTCTGGCAGAAATCTTTTAAACTTCCCCTCAGTTCAGTAGGCTACACAGTGATCTAATTCACAGCAGCAATTCCTTTTGCCCCATGAAACTTTGGATTTGCCTTTCATTTAAATTAATAGAATTTATATACCTATATTAAGAGTTGCTTGAGGCAAAGAATATATTAGATAAAGGTTACAGCAGTGGGTTTTCCTCTAACTTTTTTTTTTAATAGTAAATTAGGTAGTTTTTGATGTTGTTTTAATTGACATGCTGTCAAATGTATGCTTTTCTTAAAGAGTGAACATCCTTCCTGTTTGCAATAGCTGTCTTAAGCAATATTCCCAATATTTCCTCATCCCAAGACTCTGTTAGCCCACTCAACACCACTGTCAGATGTTCTGCCCTACAGAGTCTGCCTTTTAGGCCCTGGAACTGCATCAGGTCTGCCCTATCTTTTCCTTTCAAGATAGGGCAGATCACAGGTAGTGTTAAGTACTGTAAAAGTCTGTTGCTAAGTATCTCTCAGCTGCAGGAGTTCTGTGAAGATACTACTTCAGTTTTATGTTGCTTTTAGCTGTTGGCTATCAGCTTGCAGCTCTTCGTCTGTTCCTCTCCTAGCTGAGCTAGCTGTATTCCCATCTCCTAGAGGAGGAATCTCCCGGTGCTGTTTGGCTTCCAAATTATTTACACTGAAACATCCTTGTAGGAATGGAAAGAAGCAAAGGTCATGTTAACAGCCCCATGCTAAAGGTCAGCAATACCATGGTAACAGTGGAAATCCATCCAGCTGCCCGCAGAAAAGTTGAACCCCTTACGAATAGGAAATAACCCAAATAAACAAGGAGGTAGATAAAAAGCAATATCTTAGCCCTGAGCCACACATCAAGTGGAAACGTAACATTTGTGAGCTCGTTGGGTATTTCCTATGCCTAACTTTGAACTACTTTGCTCAAAATAAAAGCCGTAGCAAATATTCCGAAAAATAAGTGCCTTGTAAATGTTCTGACTCTCAACCTGGGGCTTTCTTTTTACTGCAAACGTGTAATGCAGCCAAGTGTTGTTTAGTATCCTTCCTGTGCCTTAAAGTGTGACTTTTATGGGTGACGTTATGTTTATGGGTCTTTGTTCATCTTCAGCCTCATGTACCCCACTGCTGCTTCCTCTGAGGCTTTGCCGCCACACCGCAGGGTGTTAATTTCCTGTTTTGAGTCTGTCACAGACAAATTCAGAGCCTCGATTAAAACACAACACACAGATACATGCTGCTGACAAAAGCACTAATAAAACTCTAAAGTTTAAAGGTGGCCCTGGTGTTTCCTCACTGAGCAGCATGGGGACCTTTCACCTCTTGGAGACATGCTGTTTGCAAAGGTTTCTTTTCTTTTTAATTAGGACTTGCCTGAATGACTCTTAGCAAACTGCTCTAGCATTTGGTGTGTTTGGTTTATGGGTGTATTGACTATAAAACATGCACAGCTTACTTGAGGTTTTGTTTTTTTTCAAAAAAAAAGCAAAACCAGACTTATGAAACTTACAGGAACTGCAAGGGAAAAAAAAGGCTTAAACAGAAAATGTGTTGATTGCGGTGATGGGTCTGGTATGTATGGTCCCTGCAAGACACACGCATGGGCATCTGCGTTTCCTGACCTCTTATCTTGGTCACTAAGCAGAAGGGGTGGGGAAAAAACCAGCTTTTTCTTGCTTTGGTGAAAATCCTTGCTTTTGCACTCACATTCAGCAGTGAAAGACTTACAAATGTCATCACTTAGGCATGAATTTCTACAGGATTTTGCCTCCCTTGTTTAGCACACTCATTTTAAACCGTCCTGTAGAGTCACAGATCTAATAAGAAAAAGCTTTTTTGTATCACCCAGCACATGTTTTTTTCTACTCTTCAGTTTGATGTGTTGCTCCTAGCACCACTGTCAAAGCCTTTGCTCTGTATGTAAATAGTGCACACGTGTTTACAACAGTGCATTTTAAAGTTTCATTTGTTTTAATGAAAAACTTGTTATTTTCATACGGGACTTATTTTTTTCTGTTTCCAGTAAAATACTACTTATTTCTGTGTCCTAATTAATTTTAACATTTAGAAGTATGTTTGAAAGCTTAAGTTTCTTACCTAGTCTATCAGATGTATGACTATTAGTTTGCATGTCTGCAACAGCTACTCAGAATGCCAAATACCTCATGACATCTCCTTCATCAGCAAGAGGGAAATTCTCGAGTTTCTCCGTTATCTTAGAGATCTCCTTTGCTATATACCTGCAGTTTAACTAAACTTAAGCAAATTACATTTGATGAACAAATCCTGTAGCCTGATTTCTTGCAGATATGGCTGTGTGCCTCTCCCTCGTATCAAATACCAGCCATGTGCTCTTTGTAGCCTTACAGACAGAAATGGTGTTTAAAGTCAGTCTGCCTCTGACCATCCCTTACAGGCCATCTTTAAGACTGACACATCATGTTTCCTCCTTGTCCTTCAGCATTCTATGTTTAAGCTTGCCTGAATGAATTCCCTCTCACCTCTCCTGTATACCCCACTTCAGCGGTGCCCTGTGCTCCCACCCAACTTTTTCAGCCTCAAAATCAAGTCCCAGTGTGGCTTCAAAGATGACTTCAGGCCTGTTGCATGGAGAGGGCATCTGCAGAGGGTAACTCATGCGTGCTGGGCAGTGTGGGAGTTCCTGTGCTGCAGATGCTGTGTGTCACATTCTGCACTTTACTCTGGTATTGGATGGAGGAAGTTAGCTTCAAAGTGCACATTTCCTTTGCTTTTCTGCTGCAATATTTCTTACAGCTCAGGTTTGTAGCCTTGTGCTTGCCTATGGCTTCCTGGACCCTCTGTGTATGCTGCCTTGAAGCAGAAGGAAGAAACTGCAGCTTCAACTTACTACTCCCTATTATTTACCCTGTCAGGCCATAGTACTTAGCTGGGGGCAGCAGGAAAGGTGGTCTGGGTCACACCCTCAGTGGCTGAGTGAGTGACATTGCATACATCTAGAGAAACATTGCCAGGCCCTGTGGAGCAAGGCCAAATAAATTTTCCTTTTTTTTTTTTTAAAGAGTACCATGGGCCATTTAAACTACTGCAGAACTTTGAGTGGATCTGACTGAATCTTAATCTAATCTATTTGAACAACTTTACTTCATCTTCTCTTTCCTTTTCTTTTCTATCAGCTATGCTTCATCCCCAAGATTTTATCTTCATATCTGTCCAGTTTGCTTTTCTCTTTGGTGGCTGTTTCCACATCTCTTCATATAACTTATGCTATTCTATCTAAATCCTTACCAAGGAGGGAGAAAAAACCAAAACCAAACCAAAACACTATTAAGAGCTGTTGAGGTGTTTGTTGTTTCTTGAACTGTTGCTGTCCTAGACTGCCTTTCTGTCTGGCCTATTTAGATGTCAGTGTGGACAATGCACAGATAGGAAACTGCTCTTGCAAAAGTTGAGTATGCCAGACTTCCTCAGAATTGGTGGATTTTAGGGGCAACAAATGTGATTATTCATTCTGCCTAAGAAGCTGTTATATTTTCCAGTACAGACTATGCTCTGTATGTCGAACAAAAATGGGAGCTAAGAACTCACTACTTCCTACAGGGCTTCAGGCTTGGTTGTTGAAACAAGCTCCAAAATTCAAGTTCCAATGAAAAAAATTTTGGCTTACAAGTAAGCTTAAAGCTTTGCTTGAGTCCCGACAGACCTTTGGTGCTGCTTGAGTCCAGACAGACCTCTATAAAAAAAAAACACCACAAAAGATGGCATAATCAAGTATGTGGGCATTCCCTTTCTATTGAGAGCATATCTCAGATGAAATGGGATATGATGACTCTGTGCTCCTAAGATGTAGCTGGAAGGAGTAGGGAGTGAAAAGCTACTACAAAACTTCTGGCTAAGCTAGAGCATTCATGAGGCATTCTTAACTCTTCTCCGAGACTGGGTTCAGTGCATTTTAAAACACTCTCATGTCTTTACAGGAGTCCATTTCTGCTTTCGGAATGTGTCATTGTTACTTGCTATGGCTGAGTTGACCTAAGGATTGGTAGGAGAATTAAGCTGTAAGGCTTCTGAGGCAGCAACTCTTTGTTTGACTCTGCGCTATATAAACATCAATATGGGTGGCAGCCCATAAATGAGACCTAGGCACGCCTGCTATATGTATGATACAAGTGCTAGATGAGTGTTCTGCATTGTTCAGTCTTTTTCTATTATGAAATGGTACATTCTTCATTGGTCATGCCTTCAAGGTTTCATATATGGGGAACAGTACTTCATCGTGATAAGCTTTTTTATTTTTTTAGTTTTTCAGAGCTGGATGTTAGCCATGTGATAGCAGCCACTATATGGCTGGGATGAGCTATGCAAGAATGAGAAATGTGATTCATGTTTTAAATGAGTTAAATGTGATGCTTTCCATATGCAGGATATATATCCTTCTCTCTGTATTATGAGTAAGACGCAGACCTCATGCAAGTCATGGGTTCTATGTTTTTTGCAAAACATCTGTGACTTCTGACCTTTCCAGGCTTGTGTGCATATGAGTGAGAGCACTGGTGTGCTCACAAACTGTGGAAAAAACTTCAGAGAGAATAACAGAGTAAATCTTGGAATGCATGAGAAAAGCTAATGTAGAGCTGGAGGCCAGTGGCAACACTGAATGACACAAAAGGCCAGACCAATTTCCCAAGGCACCGAGTTGTTTTAGCTAGACCAACTGCAATGGAGACATTGTCAGGGTTTCTCAGTTTTCTGAGTTATACAGCTGCTGTTCCTAAAGTTATTCAAGTGTGAGAATGATATGAAAGCAAAGCACTGAGGCTGTTCCATGATTTATGTTAAAATCATACCTAGCACAAGCTCTGTCTGCAGTGCCTGCTCTGTTGAGTAATCCATGAAACAGACCCATGAGTGCCGGCTGTCAGTGTGAGAGACACAGAATGAAGCAACATCATTCAAATCCTCCAGTTTTACTTTGAATAGTGGGACATTAACAAATTCCATTAGTGTCAAAGGTGTTTATCTGTTTGGAACCCATTTTAACTTGGACCTTTGCCTTGCTTGTCTCCTGGCTACCCGGGACTGTACTTTTCCTCTTGTCCAAGAGTGCACATTCTTTCTCTTTGAGTGCCTTCCCTGACTTACTGTTTTTTCTTAAAGCTCTCTCTTAATTTTGTTCACTTCTGTTTCTGCTTTCCCCTCACTTCTTTGTAACCAAGCCCAACCACCTTTTTTACAGCTAGCCTTCATGCTTCTATTTGTAGCATTTTGCATGTTCCTGTATCTGGTAGTCATGCTTGCTTTCCTACTAAATTATTTCCTGATATTGTCCTCTCCCCACCTCCCCAAAGCCTCCAGTATGGGCCTGTTGAAGGGAAATTGCTACTATTCTTCCAATTTCAAAAAACTGAATGGAGAAGGATCACACCAAACATACCAAATGTCTTGAGATGGCATCTCCCTCAGATCACCTCTGCAGAGAGGTTTGCCCCAAACTCCCTGAGAAAAGGAAGTGTCTTCTGTGGTGTATAATCAAAAGCACTGATTGCTAAATGCTTCAGACTGGATCTGCCAGAGTTGCACTGGGATAGGGTCCTTTCTTGCTGTATCTGCAACAAGTTAGATGACAGATTGAATTTCTTGTGTCATTCTGAAAAGGATGTTTTGCAGCATGTCTCTATCAAAGTTTGGCTAATGTGCTGGAGATGTAGCACAGCTGCAGGATATTTTTGCTTGCATGCTACAAGAATGTTCTTTCAATCTATTTGCACCTTGCAAGCTGAATTTAACAAAAATGTCATCATTAATTTTTTTTGTAGAAGTCTAAGGAGGTGATGTGAGAAAAAAGTCTAGTGCCAGGAAAATCTGTGATAGGCTTCCAAGGGTCATCAGCTTGATCATGAGCAAGCTGAAGAAGGGTTGTAATGGTTTTCTAGAAGATATAGACAAAGACAGACTGTAAAATGATTTGATTATTATAATAGGCTATGATATGGAAAATTTGCAGTTCTCAAACTTACACAGTGTGGCCTGTCAGACTGATGAAAACTTTGTAGTTGCTGAGGATACTTCATATTGCCCAATCAAAATCCTGCCAATATTGCTATGGCAGGAGTCACTAGATGGCAACATTACCTGTACTCTTACAAATCCATGTGTGTGAGCATTGTCCAGCCTGTTGAAGAAGTGTGACTTGTTCTGTGGAGATCTTCTTCAGTAGAAATGCAGACCAGAGACAGGCCTGAAGCCATCTCTCTTTCCAACCCCTTTCTGAATGGGGAGATTACTTGAATGCTGATAACTGCATACAGAGTGTCAAATAAGTCACTCTAATGGTATACCCACCTATTTCTTTTTACATAACTGTGCCAGAAGTAAACAGTGATTTAGTGTGTATGTATCCACTCAGCTGTGCCTGCTGTCAGCGGGGAAGTTGTAGTGGGGGGTGGATGGGAGGTAGCAGTCAACTGGAGGTGTTTCTGTAGCTCATTCATCTAAATCTGCCAGCAAATGTGAATTAAGACCCCTTTTAATCCTTTGACTGGAGGCTGTACTGCCAGAGCTTCACATCTGCTACTACTCAGAGAAGCTGAGAGTATTCCTCATCATTCTGGCTTGTCGGTTTTTGCACATGCCTCTGATTTTGTGTGAAGTTGATTTTAAGTATGTGCCATGGAGGTTGTGCTAATCTACCAAAAAAAATAAAAATTATAGTATTTCAGTTTAGGTGTGGTTAAGAGTAATGCTTGAGATTTAACTGTTTACAATTGATTGAGAAATTGTCTAGATAAGGTATGTGATATTAATACATGTGAGTGCTGGATTTAGCTCATTTTGTCAAAGATTTCCTTGTTAGAACTTTGCAGCAATATTTTAACAATTTTTTTTTAAATTCAAATTTTCATTGACAAAGTAGTGACTGGTTCACACAGGTTATCTGGAAATCACAGAACTATTGAAGTATGCAAAAAGTCTGCTTTTTCTGTGCCCTTTTTGCTGCAGATGTTGTTTCTATTATTAAGTGTTTTGACTAAAAAATCTCACTGAAAAAAAACTTAGGGGGACCCTAACTGAGAAAAGTCCTGATACAGTTAATATTTCCTCTTAATTTACACTTGAATGCAAAATAAAAAATAATTGAGTTCCAAGAGTAAATGCAAAATCAACCAAAATTTCCCCTAATGAACTTTTATTAAAATACTATGATTGGGGGATATTTATTTTCAATAGCGAAACCTCTAACAACTATAAAGAATATTATTTGGAATAGATTGGTAGTTTTCCTTCTCTCTGTATTGTTCAAAGTTTCCCACTGTGATGAGGACATTTTACCTTTTGTTCTTGCAGCTACATATCCTATCAGGAAAGCCCATCCCAGGCACACATGTGGGACAGTCTTTTCTCAGCTCTACAGTCAGTACAGTAAGTCTGAGAAACATTAGTTTTCCCTCACCTGCATCATGTGAACTAATTCTCCTTGAAGAAAATTTCCCTTGAAATGGGAAATACTGTTAGATTCCATTTTGTAAATAAACAATAGAAAATACAGACTTTTTTTTTTCTTTCTCCCCTCTACCAAGGAGAATATTTCCCATATCCCCTTTGGAGGTAATTGCACTTTATCTTATTATTCTGAGGCAAAAGAAACTTGTGCAATATGAGCTATAGAGTAACATAAATTGGTAGCCACACAGCTGTGCTCCTCCCATAACCTTCTACGCTGGTCTTCATCTCCCTGGGTTTCACACACAGACATTCAGGTTTAACATCTTACAGGATTCAAAATAATATTTTGCTAATAAAGATGCATCAAAGCAGGGCAACAGCTGATGGAAATGCTGTTTCTAACAATTGGCATGGTTTCTCTAGCAAGTAGTAACAGAAAAAAAGAGGGGAAATCTGATATTTTTTTCCTCTAAAGTCTGAACATTGGCTTAAAATGCTAAAACTATATTCATTCAGCAACAGCACCTATATGGGCTACTTGCCCATACTTTGTGAGCTGGATGCTGGGTTCAAGTGGTGTTACTGAAAGCCCATGTTGAGGACTGCCAGGCCAGCTTGCTTTGCAGAGCACCAGGGTTTTTCTTGACTCTTATTTGCCCTTGGTGAGGACCCCTGGTGAGCACTAGTGCTGCTGCTCCTCATATTGAGTGAGGAAATTGAAATGTACTTGAATTAGAAACAGATGACTGAATTTAGAGAAGAGTTAAAATCGCTATAAGCAAAGGGCAAGAGTGATATAATTAGTCTGACTTGTGACTTGTTTGCTTATGGTACATATTAGAGTCCTTTTTTTATAGTTTTAATACAAACATAGCTCTTGGATTTGAGCTTTATAGTTCCCTCTTAGATCTAAAATGTCCCAAAGCAAAATGCCAGACCCTGATTCTCTCCTTGTCTGGATCTCGCACAGGTATGATTTCGGTGGAATGAGTAAGATTGTTTCGAACTGAGAGGGGAACTAACAGATGACTGTGGAATTACTTTCTCTCTGCCTGCTGAAAATTTGGCTAACCTCCTTGCTTTAGTAATGAGAAAATTAAAATGCATAATAGAATCTGTCTCTTTAATTTTGTACAAGCTTGAGTCATTATTTAAGCCATAGGACTTGGATCCATCTGTTTTAAAAGCTTGAATTTGATGATGGACTTTGTTTCTACAGTAACCAATTAGCTTTATAATCAGCATCCTTAAGGAATATTAAAATGAAACCTTCTAAGGAGGAAAGTGGTCTCTATTGCTTTTTGGATGCTTTGTCCGGTGCTGGCTGTGCTCCAGGAGTGTGGTGATGCTGACATCCACTGCACTGATGTGTTAGTTGACATAACACTGCTGAATGACTCGGAGAGCCTTGGTTTTCCAGAGGCATATAGCAACTGAAAACAAAAAAGTGAAACAAATCCAGTAACAGATTAGTTCAGATGCTAAATACAAACAAGACTTTCTGTCCGTAATACTTGATTCTCGCCTTGTCCTTCAGAGTCCTTAGCTGTTAGCTGAGACTCACCGTGTTTTAAGTAGTATGAATGAGTGCACTAAAATTTCTGATCAAATGAACACAAGACTGCAGATAATTACAGCTGTTACAGCTGCAGGAGTCGAAGAATAATTTGTGCCACAGTACAGCAGAAGGACTGAACAGTTTAATTGCTGCAAACGACAGAATGTTCAGCATGTTCAGGCTCCTTGTTTCAGAAAAGCATAGGTGAAAGGGACAGTGGAAGCACAGACACCAGCTTTAGTGCCATAGACTCATCTTGTTTGGCCAAGACCAATTTAGGGTAGTGGAGAGAACTCTGACCTCAGAAGTGACTATGATGGAAGTAGTCAAGTAGTTGTATACATGTAATGTGAGATTGTCAGACTATTTTGACAAAACTCATGGAAACTTGAGAGAGTATTTTCAGGACCAACATCCTTTCTTGTTACATAGTGATCTTTACAGAGGATCTTCATCTGGAGCTCCATAATCATCTATAATTGTAATGGATTATTGGAGCTAGTAATGTAAAACTATGCATTCAAAGTACTTATTTTTGTTTTTCAGAAATGCAGCTTAGTTGAATTTCCTGTATTTCATAGGAACATAAAGGTAGTAAGCATTTGTTTGTTTGTTTTCTCCTGGGAAAATGTGTTCTTTTCCATCCTTTGAAATGTTTTCATTTAGACTTTAAAATGCTAGAGAATATTTTTAATGCCTTACATTTTTAATGTCCAATACGTACATTTAGTAGTGTAATATATTTTTATGGCTATAAATTAATTTTATTCAGATCTTTCTAGAAAGTTTAAAAATCACTTGGAATGTCTTTTGTTTCTCCCCTTACAAAACAAATTCTTTTTCTGACTGCCAAGGCAAGGACGTGTAGGGTATCCAGTCTGCTGCTTCAGATGTTCCTCTGCTTTAGGTGGGATGTGTGTTTACATGGGAAAAATAAAATAATTGCTTTTCCCATTAAAGGTATAGGGTGGTTTCGGTAACAGGTTTAAAGCTTGTTGCCACTAGTGCAGGGTGCACAGTTCCAATATCAACTGGCCCAAAGAAAAGGCATTTTCCTGGGTGTTGCACAGCAGTGCTCAGTGGGATTGCTTGTTTTCCCCTCTGCCTTTCTGTCTGCTTTCTACTCTATTCAGTCACAGAAGCTGCCAGGTTATCCTGACCCTAGTACAGCTTAGACTCCCTGTTGGTGAAGGGTGGGAGTCACTGTATTTTTCCTTTATTTTGCTCTGCGCCCAGACTGGTGTGCCAGGCAGCTGGTGTGGCCTGACACAGCTGAACTTGCACTGCCCTCTCTTAAGGAAATGCTTGAGGCATTGTCAGCTTTAGGACAGATTTAAGTGCCTGTTGCACTAATTAAGTTGTGCAAAGGAGCCTTAAAATGCTGAAGATCTGCGTGTCTGGCTATTATGATTTTTTCCAAGAAATTACTGATGTTTGACCTGCAGGAACTGCCAGTTTTTGAACGGCTATTTTGTTATTGTAAAATTATAGTAAGAAATTACTTTGTCTCCATAACATTCTCTAAAATTGAAAGTATAATTAAACAAAAAAATCAAATTTTCCAGTTTGTTGCAATGAAGCATCTGCAAAAACGCTCTAGATGACATGATGATAACCACAGTCTGCAGCTGTTGTGTTATTGAGAGCTGATCTCAGATCTGTGGTCAATGTTGATTTCAATTTTGTACTTCATGTAGGGATTCAACTTTTATTTATAACATCTTATTCCAAAATGTTGCATCCACTCACTGAATAGGGGATGAATTTGAAAGTCTAGAAATAACCTTGTTATAAATTAGGTCATGTACTGAACAATTTTTAATTGGAAATTTCATCACTGTGCACTACTTTTTGGAGATCACAGGATCTTCAAAACAGAATAGCAGTTAAAATTGTATTTTACCACAATTAAAATTAATTTAAAATTCAGGGGCAGACTGTGTTTGAAGAAACATTTTTAAAAGCAAGGATGACTGGTTACCATTACTTATCAGACTGGAACGTGGCGGCAGGGTGCTTTCCACCTGAGAAATTGCCCTCTTCAGAGTTTCATGAGGCTTTTTTGTAATGATGGAGTTCAGGATCCTGGAACAAAGACAGCTTTAACTCAAGTTTGTACAATTAGGAGTCTGGGTTTGTAGCATTACTAATGATGATTACAATGTTACAATTTATCATGGAAGGGCACCCAATGATCATTTGGCTCCTTTGAGAATCTCAATCCTCATGCATAGCTTTCCACTAGGAAACGTCTGTTCCTGAGTGGTCTGACTTTGAACCTTAACTTCCTATCACGTCCAATGCAAAGATGTCTCCTGCTGGTGCTTATTAAAGAAGAAAAAAAAAAGAGAAAAGTATGCTTGGTTAATAATGCCATGCTTTGGGGATTTCACTTGTCATCTATGGGGTCAGGAAAGAAAAACTTCCCTGCAGTAAGTTATAATTTAATGTGTGTGTTTTGGGTTCTCTGGTCTTTCTCCAAAGCACAGGAGACTAAGCCCAGTAAAAAGGGGGATTTAGACAGGGTACATTCTTTGAGCAGCATTATATTTTTGGGGATCTGGTTCATGTTTTCTCATAGACAGGTTTGGGGCTAAGACTGCCAGCTTTTGGGTCCGATCTCTTTTGATTCTCAGAGCCTACTGGATTTTCCTTTTCTCTTCTATGCAAATCCACTGGACTATTAATTCCTTGAATAGGCAGAAGGCCACTCCAATTCAGACTGAGGTGAATTAGGTGTCTCTGCAATTAAAATACGAATGTAATCTGATGCTGGCAAATACTTTACTACAATATGTGTATACTAGAACCTCCTAAGTCTGATGTGCTCTTACACTTTCTGCAAAATGTCATGAAAACCTCCCTGCCACTTCTAATTTGACTGGCAACAATGTGCAATATCGCTTCAAGCTTCCAAGCCTCTCCCTTAACATGTGCTGAAAAATCCAAAAGCTGCATGTAGAACTGTGGTAACAATCTCTGATTATGCTTGAAGAAAAACTTTTCCCACAAGAAATTACATTATTATTTTATGGAACCATCAGCTACGATGTAATAGATAAGGAAACACATAAAATTTCCAATGCAAAGGTGTAGCACAGCTTAGAGGACCCGACAGAAAGCAAAAAGCTAGACTTGATGCTTTTATGAGTCCTTGTATATTTTTGTTACTCTACAAGAAAACTTTCCTGTTGGAAATTCAATGAACTTTGCTACACTCTCTCAGGCTATAGCTATGTGTCAGACAGGCCAACAACATCCCAGAATCATAGAATATTCTGAGTTGGAAGGGGCTCACAAGTCTTAAGTGAATGGCCCATATAGGAATCAAACCCTCAACCTCGGTGTTATTAGTATCAGGCTCTAACCAACTGAGCTAATCTATTTGAACTCTTCGGAGTTGGAAGGCATCTTCAGTATAAAGTCTAAAAGTGGTCTAGATTTAGGTAAGTTATAGTTAAGAGAACTAAAATGAAGTTTGCACCTGAAGTTTATTCACAGTCATTGTGATGCATCTGCGGTTAAGTGCTCTTTTAGAGGGAACTGATTTTATTACTGATTTTTCTGTATGGGGATATTTGAAAGGGATTTTGAAAATTGCAAGAGAAATAACTGCATAGAAGTACAGTTAAATTTGTATCATGGGCCCTAATGCATAAAATTTGAAGATTAGAGGCAAAAATGGATTCTTTGAACCTTGAGCTTAGAATTGGAGTCCTTAGTGTTTCCTATTTAATACAAGCAGTCAAGAGCAGCTGCTGCTCTAATAAATCAGAGCTCTATCAAGAATTGAGAAGGTGAATATGCTAGAAGAATGCAGGACAAGAAAACAACAAGAATAGAAATTGTTTACCTTTTACTCAAAACCACAATGGTGGTGGGAATGGAGTGGAAAATAAAGGAGGGCTGAAGCAGAAGAGGCCCAGAGAAGAAAGACCCTGAAACTGGAGTGCAAAGCCTTCACTGTAGATGGACTGCAGAAAAACAAAGCTGCAGAGGTAGTCTTGCTTTTATCTCTTTGCAGGATGATGGATGTCAATGTCTTTCCCTCTTTCCTGCCCCCCCCCCCCCCCAGTTTCCATGCTGTCTTCACACCTCAGGGTATTTGGCCTCCTGCTACCTGGAAATGAAAGTAGCTGATAAGGGCTGTATAAGAATGTACATGTAACACACAGCTGTGACAGACCCCACTGGTCCTTTGTATTAATTCAAAGCTCAGAGTGCCACCATTTCCCCCTCTGTGTAATTGTTACTGGATTTCCCAATTCTTTTGGTGATGATATGGAGTGGAGTGGAGTTTAAGCTACTCATAGCACCACCTTGTTCTCTGGGCATGTTTAACCTTGGTGTCACTTCAGGTGTCTGAACTGAGTAGTGATACGGTTTGCTGCACTGAATGCAATTGCTAATATTCAGCTTCCTAACAATTTGCTGGAGGTCTTAAGAGATTAATGGCTAAACACAAACCTATTCATGCTTCTATGACAATAAATGCTCTCAAAATTCTATACAATGTCATCCTCGGAAGATAGAAAGAATGAAAATCTCTTTCTAATTCTCAAGTCAGTAATAGTATTTTTGAATTATGTCTTTATAAGCTCTATGAGCAATCTTTGAATATTACTTTTTTTACAGCTCATTCTAGATTTTTGGTGGCCACTCATGTCTTTGCCACACTATAACCCATGCAGGTCTATGATCTGCAGGGGATTGTATGAATTTTATATCGGAAGAGAGACTGGCTCTGTAGTTTTACCATCTAGGAGCCTCTCTGTAACTACTTACATGAGAAATGGCACTATCTCTTGTTTTCTAACCATAATAAATAAAATAATGAATGAGTAGTGAATTGCTTTTTTTCTGGAGATAGGAAGACTCTGCAAGATTGATTCAAAATTGGTCTTTTATGTAGTTAGGAGGTTGGATTTTAATGCAGTTGTTTAGCATTGGCTCCCTTGTGTTTTGAAATCTGTGAAACATTTGCCGTGAAAAACATTTATTATCAAACAACCATCATTCATGTTTTGTGTACAAATTTGGTTCTGCTATCAGCATGTCATTGTTGCTATGGTTTATGGATTACCATTAGTGCTTCAACAGTCTGTCAGCTAGGAGATAAAAGTCTATTTTGAAATCCACTACTCTCACCCCTCTGACATCCAGATTGGTGAGTAATCTGCACAATTGTTATAGAAAATAATAACTGTAATAGAGGAGGTATGAGACATAGCACGCTGGGATATGGTCAACATCAGAGTTGCTGGGATTGTCAGCTACAAGACACAGTAGGCTTAAAAGATTTTGCCCCAAGATATAGTCTTAGATGTATGTACTCTTTCCCACCTAGTATATTTCTCTGCTTTGCTTTTTGCTCAAAGCTGTGCCATACCGGATTGCTTGAGACCTTATGGTGAAATAGGGAAAGAAAAAGACTACTGCGTGTAAACTTTCATTCTAGTTGACTATGTTAGTCCCAAATGACTAAACCTCTTTGTCTTAGTAGTAGAGGATCAAATCCAGGACCTGCCCTCACGTAAGGAAAAAAAGTAATCTAAGTCATTGAGCTGAACCCTGAATTTCGTGGGAGATAACTCTTGTTTTGGTTTGTAGGACTGTGCTGGAATTGAAAAGACTCTTGGCACAGCATAGGGCTGAATAACAGCTTTGAGATTTGGCCCCTAGGAATTTCCTGTTTAAAGAATGCTGGGCTTGGCCATGAACTTAGTATATGCAGTGCACACATTGCCAGATGCGTGTGCTCTCTTTTGCAAAGCTGAGGGAACTGGAGACACTCCTGGATTTTAGCAGGATCTGCAGAAGCTCTGACAGCTGATAGATACTAATGTTGTATCCATAACTCCTGAGTTGCCATAATAACATATATAGTACTGCATAGCAATCAAGTATGATCTGTAGCTTTACTTGGGATAACTAGAGTTCAAATATAACTCAGAATACAAAAGATATATATATATATTTTGCTTTATTTCATACTTACATACATAATGTTGAGGTAAGGAACAGTAAAGAATGATTTAAAATGTTAATTTGGAAATAAGTGTGTAAGCTTTCTGTGGTTCCTTGAAATAGAGTACCTGATCACAGGATAATTTTTACCCCTCCCTAAAACTGTTTCATCCTAAGTTATTGCAGAAGCTGTTTCAGGATCATCACCTGAGTATCTGTTCTTAAAACGAAACTTTTATTTGATTACAAACAATGCCTCATACATTTAAAAGCACATTTAAAAGCACATATGTTATAGTCCTGAATCCAATAAATATTTAAGGAGACTTAAAAAACAAACAAACAACAACAACCCACAAAACACCAAAAATCAACAAAACCATCTAGGAGAAACTGTAACCCAGCTGGATGCTTCAGCCCCTGAGACAGGAGGAGCTAATGACCAGAGACTCAGCATGCAGGAATTTGGGCAGGATTTGCAATGCTCAAATGTAGAACCTCACAACCTTTACTTTCAACTTGGAGATATCACATACACAGAGTTCCCAAATATATGACAGATGCTGTTTTGCACCTGCTCACTATAGTCTAGGGTAGGGCAACTACTTCCTTTGAATTAGTCCAGGTTGATTGGCAAGGGGGTATTAGGGCTTTAGCTGAGCAGCTTCTCTGCAACTTGGTTTGGCTCACATTTCTTGTAGTAGTGGCTCTTTTATTCCCAACCAGTTTTGTGTCTGTCTCATAATTATTTCCCTAATCTGTTCATGAGAATAATAATGGCCTCAATTAAGATCTCATAAAAGCCAATGTTTGTGTGGGTGTACATAAGGTCCATGCATACACTGTGATCTTCTTAGGGGCATATCCCAGTACTCAGTCAACAGAAGAATTTAGATTAACATTTCTTCATTTCTTCTTGGCAAGTCTGTGCCAATGTTTCTTACTCCATTGCATGCTTTCAGGTTGTGGTATGTGCTGGTGTTCGGTGCAACAGTTTCTGAGTGGTCCACAGCTGGCCTCCTACCTGAATAAGTGAAAATATAACATTTGGAAATGGTCTGATATGTATAGTTATATTACTTGCAGGGTTTCTGGTGGCTTTTTCAGTTCGAGACTTGAGATATGATAGTTGTAGATCTGCTTACAAATTGTTTCATGACCTATATGAAATTGTTTCATGACCTATTCTAACAGGCCATAGTTCCTCATGTCCTTCAATGCTGTTACTTTCCTACTCCCTAGATCTCTTTTCTCACCTGGAGGCTTTGCATTTTTTATTATCTTTTGAAGACATTTGAAATTGCTGGAGCTTTCTCAATAAAACTCTATCAGTCCCCCCTGACTATAATTAAATCTTGCCTAAATAGTTTTAAAGTGTTCTGTTTAATATTCCTTCTCCCCTTAAGTATCTTAAAAGGTTTAAGCATATTTTCACTGTTAATCTTTTGTGGTAGGAGGAAGAAAGTTTCATCTGTATTTGGCTGTGATAATGATGGGATCAGCTGTAGTTTGTGATAAAAGGCAGGTGTAGTTTCCTACTGGCTGGAGGAGTTTCAGGATTCTGAATCCTCTTTACAGGTGATCATCTTGTTCAGCATTACTTCGTTTTTAGCAGTTTCTCTTCACTAACTTGGATGGTTTCCTGCCTCACTTTTTGTCTAAATTGTGATCTTTGACACTAATTTCTTCTGATGTGCTCCAGTGAGTATTGGGACCTAATTGTGGATTTTGGATTTCACTAGACACCAATCAATTTTTAGTCACAGGGCTGAGGATGAGCTCACTTACTGTTGAGTCAGGCAGCCTTGAAAACTATACAACCTTTGGACTAAAAATTCTTCCCACTATGTTTGTGCTTGAACTAGAAAAACCTCACAACTAGTCAAAAAGAAAAAAAGAAAAAATTGCTCTTACCCAACTATGGGATGATAAAGCTCTCTGTTTATTTAACAAATAATCGCTTTGGGCTAGGCTGAGTTTACTTTTCCCGACAGTATCTCCTCCCAGAGTTGTACTGAGGCCTTGTCCATGCTTATAAACTTTGCTAAAGCTGGCTGAGAGCTTTAAAAAATAACAAAACAACAACAAAAAAAAAAATCCAGGAAGTGTGCTGGATAAACTTAGATTAAGAGATGGTGGCTGAAAAGTCCTTTTGTCATGTCTGCTTACTTTGTTCAAGCAGTGATATATGTGCAGAAAGGGACGATTTAGCAGGTGTCAGTTTTCCCTCCGCTTAAGGGCTTTGATAGCAGACAGATAGGAGCTGTGCTTAAACCATCTGCATGGGAAATATGGGTTATGCAGGGCTTCAAAATGGGTCTACTAACTTGGTTGAGAACTTCCACCTATGGGTGTACATTCAGGGCTTGATCACGAAATGACAGAGCTACACTGGATGCAATGCACCACAGGACAAGCTCGTACATTCCACAAACAGAACCAGCTGAAAGCAGGAGAGTTTAAAAAGAGAAAAGGGGCATAAGTCAGTTCCTTGACTTTTATTGCACCTTCAGGTGATTTTGGAGACAGACTTTAATGTTGGCATGAGGCTTCCTAGTTTCTCTACTTGTCATCAAGTACATAGGTATGTACTGAAAACATAAGAAGTGAGAAACTTTTTAAACTGTATCTAAATGAGTCCATTTCTCAACCCTTTTGAAATGTGAGAAATAAATAAAGAAGGAATAGAGAATTATAGAAACAAAATATGGAAAAAATAGAAAATGACGAAGAAAAGGAAGGATAAATTACAATGGAAGTCAAACAATATTAAAGATTGATAAAATGAATGGCTGAGAAAGATCCAATCAGCATTTTATACATCCTTCACAGTGCATGAAGGGATTCATTGAGTACTGCACCCTCCTCCAGGGTTACATGCTAATTAAGTATTATAATTCTCTCTTGGTTTTCTCCTCCTTTCCCTCACAGGAAAAAAGCAGTGAAATACAGTTTTAGTGTGACTCTGAATAAAATATCTGCTTTTGTTCTTTTTTTCCTGTCCAGATTTTAGCAACGTGAGACCTCTGTGCTGTGAATGTCAGACATGGGTAGCTGAGTCATACGAAATAAAAGGGAAGTACAGTTGACCTACCATTGTTAAAGTGCCCTCATCACAGCTGTTTTTGTTACCCATATAAGAGTTTTTCTTCTTTACACAACTATTCCTGTCTAGATCTGCCCCCTTAATTGTTTTGAAAACTGGTCCCTTTCTGTAAACCACCTAAACATTCACAGAGATAAAACTGCAAGTAGACTAATAGCTTAGTTGCAGATTCTGAAAGGTACTAAACATCCAACTTCTACTTAAATAAATTTCACTGAGGATTGGAGAAGCAGCATTAGTGAATGCTGAATTGGCATCATCCTACACCTGAATAATCATGAGAGGCTGAGAGCAGTGGTAAGTGGGTTCTACCTCTTTCCTGCCCCCCTTGTACAGTCCCAGGTGTTGGGAAGCCACAACTGCCATGGTGGGATCCAAAGAGGAAGGGAGTGGGCTTCAGTGCTAGATTCCCACCTAAGTTGCCCATAATTTCCACAAGTCCTACAGTGAGTTTCTCTTGTCATTAATTCTGGAGTGATGTGTCCATGCTTTTAGCTGTGAGTGCCTAAGAAATTATTGTTAATGATAAAGAACATCTGCTATGCTATATAGATATGCTGCATGTGCAACATTCAAGTAAGCAAATTTTTGCTTTTTCATGTGATACCAGTATGTGTAATTTACATGCAGCTGGCTGGGAGGAGTTGAGGAAGACCACAGGTAGGCAATATGAACCCAAAAGTTACTTTTCTCATGTGCAGTTCACCATGTAGCAGTGCCTTTAAAATATTGGGTAGACAGAAAAACTACCACCCTGAAAGAAACAGAGGATGACAGAGAAAGATGAGTCATGCTATTGCTAGGCAATACTATTCAGTTTGTATTTCTATTTCCTCCCACTAACAAGTGCAGATTTGGTTCAAAGTGCAAAAAGGGGGATTAGATGTGATAGAAGAAAAGTTATCAGAATGATATTTGCAAGTGAACAATCTTATCTTTTGAGATGGAATATTGCAGGTGCTTTCCAGCAAAAGGATAATGAGTATACACTGTTGACTCAGTTTTCAGAATATTTTGTTGTTGCTGTTGTTGTTTATGCTTCGTAAACCATTTAATTCCCTTCCACCTGCCTTTTCTAAAGACTTCATGGGTACAGTGGTGTAAAATTAGCTGCTAAATCTTTGGAAGGAAGCTCCAGGAAAGAGATGATGTGCTTTCAGCCTAGACTGTCAAAACACTTCCCCAGCAGATCAGATTTATTCTGTATTGGATATTCAAAAGGGAAATAGTAAATTATGTTGCTGTGTCCCTTGGCTGAGGAACAAACCAATTTGAATTGAATACAGCATGCTGGAGCAGGGAATGCAGTGTTTCTCTGGGGTGGGCTGTGGCTGAAGTTGTTCACTTTGTCCTAGATTCTCGAGTGAGAGTCCAGAGAGACGATTTCACGTAACTCTATAATGAATGACATTTGGAAGAAGCTCCTTCAGGAATGCTAAAAATATCTTGCTCTATTTAGCCTTTTTTTCCTGTTCTAAGCAGGTCAGATGGCTTGACAAAGAAGAATTTTTTAAAAATAAGAAAAAAAAAATTAAAAAATGGGGGTGTGTATTCTTGCATCTATAATAAGAGTATTGGAAATTACTGCCAAGAAGTAGTCCTGGACCTTTTACTGTAATGGCATCTTGAGCTCTGTATTTCCAGTAGCTTTTGTCCTTTTCTCAGATAGGCATACTAAGGACAAGGTTCATCTGTCTCATGTTTTTCCATGCATTAGTAACATCATTTGCAATGCATTTTTCTTTCATAAAAAGCAATAGTGTGTGAATATATTGAACCATTGCATTAATATCAGGAAATAGTGAAGGTTCAAGGCACTCTCTCTCTGACCTTACCCCTCTCACCAAAAATGGTTGCTGTAACTACGTGTTCTTGTTAGATTTTGGAGATCATATGTGCAGGAAGTATTTATTCCTCCTTTGAAATAACAGATGATGTGTGAATAGTGACACACAGATCACAGTGTCTTAGTCCCTGCACAAGAGGTCAGACTGTAGGTGAATACTAAGTTCACTGGAAGGGACAGATACAAGTGGGGGGTATGCTGGCATAAGGGAATGGTAGCCTGGTTTGAAGTAAAGGTAACCAAGTGGATTATTTGAAAAATTTGGAGGCCTATACATCCATCTTCTCAGAATGTGAACTGATCTCCACTCTTTAATTTTTATTTTTTTATTAAAATCTTTCTTCTTTTTTTCTGCATGTGCTTTGACTTAGAAACATGCAAACCAATTTTCTTTGATGGGAATCCTCAAGTAAATTTTTTTGAGACCCAGTTTCTTGGGTTTTATGCTCTGTCTGATAACAGATTCATAGGTTTTGAAGACAGAGAGGACTGTTGGGATCACCTAATCAGATCTCTTATGTAAGACTTCCTTGAATTATTTCTGTCTGGAACTGGAGGAAGTCTTTCAAAAACAATAAAGGCAAAAATCTTCCAGTCTTGATTTTAAGTAGAGATTTCCTTTATTAAAAATAAAAATAAGTTACTTTGATTTGTTGTGTTTCAGAGAGTTGTTCAATCCATAGCGTTTTAAGGCAGTTTGAATTTTTCATATTCTTAAATTACAGATTTGCTAGCAAATTTGATTGATGAGAAACAGGTTTAGAA
>NW_016690213.1:3936162-3997052 GCF_001604755.1 Lepidothrix coronata | reverse complement strand
CATTTGCTATGGCTATGCAATCGTTCACCACCTTTGGGTCTTCTCTGCTCCTAGGTACTCCTGGTTAACCCAACTGAGCAAGAGACTACTGTGCCAGATTGATTCAAAAGGGAGTATTTGTTGACTGCACAAATGTCAAGTGGACTTGCTGCTGATGGTTTCTGCCTGCATTTCCTCAAGTGGAGAGCACTAAGTTAAATCTTTTAGCCACAGTATTCTACTAAACTTGATCTTTGAAATTTCTATCCAGTGTCTAAACTTAAAATTATCCAGCCAATCCAAAGCTGAGTGGGGAGGGGTACAGGCAGGAGGGGAATACCCAGACTGGGGATGGTCATGGCTAAGCCCCATTCGCTTCTATGTCTTACTGACACCTAGTAAAACCTTGATGGCTGGAAAAGGGAAGGATTTAATAATTCTAATTACATTTTTGCATTGATTCACCAGATTCAGATCTTTATTTCATGAGGGCTGCAAACTTTGCAGCTGGCTCCTCTTCATGGAGGATATAAGCATGACTAACTTTGGGAAATTTGAAGTTGGATTATGTATATTGGGCTCTCTAATCATGTTGTCCATATCTTTCTTTGCCAATAGAGCATGATTTTTCTTTCTGGGCTTTTTCATGGCAAATGGAATATTCTGTCTTCCAAATATGTTTTCAAAAGCTAAATCTGTTGTATCATTTAATTTAGTAAATCTAGCATAAATTTAGAATTCAGTACTACATGTTCACAGAAGACATAGAATTTCACAGACATTAAGACATTTTATGGCTTTTGGATTTGCTGAGAACTATAATTTTGAGAGGCACCAAACATTAATGGGTATGGAAACTAAACTGCTGCTATGCTGGGGAAGGAGAAATTATTCCTCTAGGTCATTGGTGAAGTGATGAAGCAACAAACTGAAAGGAGTTGACAGCACACTGCCCACTAGCAATTACTTTTGGACTGTGGCTATAATGATTTTCCATATGTTACTAAAAAGACTTCCCATCTTTATTATAGACAGAACCGGCAATAATAATAAGAATTCATCCCCCCACTGAAGGTAGAGTCTATTTGGGCACTTATCAACATTCATTTGAATTCCTCTGTCAGAGATTTAAACTGGCACAGACAACTATTACTGAGGGCATGAGATCTGTATTTCTCTCGTCCCAAGATGGCCAGCCGGTCTGTTGTGCTGCGTGTGTACATGCTATTTTTACAGTACTGTCTATTGTTGCCAGTGTTGATGATCCAGAACACTCCTGCCCAGTGGCAACAGGCTTTAGGAATGTAAGCTATTTCATGACTCTTTGCCTTTTCACACACAGAAATAAAAGTAATAATAGCCTTGACTGGCTTGTACAAGGGACCATTAAAATAATCAAATAGAGAACATCGAACTCACATGTTGGAAGCCCAATTATGAATGGAAACTTGATTAAAAAGTAGTTGCTGTCATGTCCAAAATAGCAGAAGGCAAATTAATGTTTCTGTCACTGCTGTTTGATGTGACAGCATGTTTAAAGATCTACCATTTAATCCAGTGACAGGGTGAAAACCACATTAACAAGAAACAAATACCGTCATCCTCTTTAGGTATTGACTTTAAATTCAATTGTGGATTTGCTCCATGCTTGAAAGGGAATGTGCTTACATTGACCATGAGGATGGCATTCTGGATCGGGTCCTAGGTACATGCTATATGGGTAATAAGGTATGCATAAAGATCTATTATATTCTGAAGTATATATGGCAAACTTATCTCACTTTGCAGAAATCCAGCATATGTCAACCCAAGAAAGACTTGTTTATGCTTTGTGAATTTAGGATTCCAACTTTCTTTTGAAATGGAAGTAATATATATATGAAACTGCTATTTTGGTTTGAGATCAGATTCATGAAAATCATAGTGACTTTGTAAAGGCTGACCTTTTTTTCAGTCTAGGATCAGCTATGCTGACTGAAGACACTAACATCCCTAATGCTTCAGCATGGCCCACTGGTTGCAACTTGCAGTGTGCACAGGTCTTCACTGGCACATAGAAAGAAACTCTGAATTTGCTTGCAGCTGTGGTCTCGTGAGTCTTAGGTCAGTAATTGCTAGCATGCAGGTGGTGATCACCACCACAAGATGCTTCCATTCTTATCTTTTCTGGCTCTTGACAAAGTTAATACCTTTGTACAGCTTAAGCAACTCTGGGTTTCTCTTTGAAATCTGTAACCTAGCTAGATCACAAGAAATTCTGTCTCAGAAGTTCAGGTTTGACTTTCACGTTTGTATTAAAATACTGGTGTAATTTATGAACCTTTTTTTTTTTTCAGCACTAACCTTAATGTTGCCTCTTCTCCGTGCTTGCACAGGCATTTGGGTTGTTTGGTTTTCAGATTCTGTTTGCCACACACAGGTGTGATGCATGCAGCATCACACATTTCTAAGCAGCGTGGAGGTGTGAATGAGCAGCCGAGAGCAGAGATGGCTTAAGATTACTTGGGCAGTATTATTGCTTAAAGTGTAACCACAAGCTCAACTTCATGCTGTTTCTGGTAACAAGTCCAATTTCAGAGGCTCCAGTTTCTCCTTGGGGGGTGACTTCGGGAGGGAAGGCTGAAAAGAGCTGAAAGGTATTACATAACTTCAAATACTTTAAGACTTGAATTTGCTGGAGTTATGACTGATTTATATGACACCCTCATAATGAAGTGAGGGAAACAGAAGAAGAGATTCTTTCAGGCAGTGACAAACTAATTGGAAGGAGGACATTATCAATGATCCTTTGTCAAAAAGTGTGCTCCTGAGCAGGGCTCAGTGGAGTTATCTCTGGAGCTTGGTTTTGTTGAAAATTTGCACAATCTGGATGATGCATTTGGGTGTAGGTAACACCCAAACTGAACCTGCTGAGGAATGTCCCAAACTTGAAGAGAAAATGAAGAAAAATTCTGAAGAAATGGGATGTATTTCAGCAGTAGTAAATGCAGAGGAGGAGGATGTGAATAGGCAACAGTACAGAGAGAGGACAGAGAATAATGAAGGTAGTTTTTAATTGAAAAGAATCTAGTACTGTCATGGCTAAGCAACTGAACAGGAATCAAGAGCGTTTTGTGACTGCAAGTAGAAAAAAGGCAAGTACTTCAGAAGGTTATAAAAAGTCATAGCTTTTCAAGCTGCATAAAATGAACCTTCTGATCTCACATGACCCTCCTGGGTTTAAGCTTTTGTGACAGGTATAATCAGTTGGGTAGAAGAACTAAAAGAGAGGTTTAAGGGATTGACAAAACATCTGCATGGAATATTGAAATCAGATTTTCTTAACCTACATGAAAGAGGAAATTACAGATTTGAAGTATGTATCAAGCAGCTGCAAAGAGGAAGGGATCAATCTGGTAACCATGTCCCTGGTAGCTAGGAGAGGAAGCTAAAAGGCACAAACTAGCACAAGAAAAGCTCAGGTCAGCTTTTCTACTGGTAAAGATAGACAAATGGTAAAGAACTGGTATAAATTGCCTGGAGAAGCTCTAACGGACATCAAGTAATAGAAATTCCAATGGGTTAGATAACCATCAGGAAGGAAAGACACATGTAGAGTTCATCTTACCTTGGGCTGGTGGAATAATCTCAATGATTTTTGAAGACTAATTGCAAGCTAATTTTTTTATTCATCTGTAACCAGTTGCCCATCCTTTTCGAGTAGTAGTGCAACACAGCTAAACTCTAGAAAAAGTACTGCTTCATGTGCATTTGGCTCCAGACATAATTTGGTACTTTTCACAGGTTACAGCTGATGCCTCCTATGTATGATGACTCACTGGCCACTCCAAGGATGTTTTCAGTTGAGAAAATCAATGGCATTACATGCAGGGAAACAGGCACACAAAGTGTTAATAGAATGCTTTCTTTCAAGGCCAAATGGATGAAAAATTAGTTTGTTACTTCTTAAATTACTTATATATATTGTCAGTTGCCTTTAGGGGTTAACTTGAGAAAAATATATCCACAACTTTGTTATTTATGTGTTGCCTCTTTATAAAGCTACTAAGATGTCAAACCAACTGTAATTCTGTTTAAATTTGGTGTGAAAGCTGTTTAAATAGACTGAGAATTGTCACAAATTTTTGATTTTTGACCTGGGCCAAACAAATTTAATTTGAAGTATTGTCTGACCACAATTCTTCATTTGTATGTACATTATACCTTTGCTAAGCATATATTTGCTAAGCACATATTTGCAGCAGCCATCTACAATTAGCTCTGTGTAGAGGCCTGATGATGATTTGAGTGAAAATGGGATGCAATCTGACATGCAGTATTTATTGTTGAATCTGGAACTTTAGTGATGCCAAGACTGGTTTTCCAGGAAAATGTGAGGCGTGATGGAATGGCTAGATGTGTTAAAAACCAGTGCATGTGTGCTGGTTCTGTCTTGAAATGAAAAGGCATAAAATATCAAGACAAAAAGAACTAGAGAATGTTATATGATGCATTCAAATGGACTCCAAGTAAAGCATCTGAATCTTTCACAAATCAAACCATGTCTCTTGAGCTTCTGCGATATTTCCCACATTTTCTATCTATGCAGAGCAAAGTCGCTTAGTTATAGTGCCTGCAGCAAAATTCTGTCACCTTTTTTTCTGCACAGCTTTGTATTAAGGTTAATTTGCCATAGTAAATCATGAGAATGATCCCTGTGGTATTCCAACTCATGAAGGTATCAAGTGCTGGAAGTAAAATGGTTGGTAATGAAACATGGTGTTTTGTTTGTGGTGGTGTATGTGCTGTCAGAGACAGTTTTCTGGAACACAGTTGTTGCCTCATGGACTCTCCCATAATGTTTTTAGGGATACTGACTTTCTCATCTCTTTATCTCTTCTAAATAGCTGCAGATTTAGAGCAAGAATGAAGGATATTTTACTTTTTGCAGATACATTATGTAGTCTCTTCCCTTTGTCTGAGGTTCTGACATTTAAGAGGAAAGGCAGAACTGTATAGACTCATTAGATAATGGTTCATAACTTAGTATATGTACCCTGACCTTGCAAACTGTATGTCACTGGATCCCCCAGCCTTGCATTAGAAACCACAGGCTTTTTCAGAATACAGATAGATTTGTGGAAATCTAATGCTCATTTTCTTGGGGCTGCCTAATAATTGTAGGGTATTTTCTAAGGTAATGCCAACGTTTAGCTAGTTTAGTGAGTCTGAATGAGCAAAGGAATCCACCTTTTAGAGCTGGCAGAACAGGACTGCATACAAAATTTTTTTTGCTGATGCTGTTGAAATAGCAAAGATATGGCTGGTGCAAGAGTCTGAAAATGTTACACAAGAAAGCTGCTATCACTAGACCTCAAAAGAAAATGATAGTTACCATGCTGACTTTATGAGGTGAGTCTGTTCTTGCAATGACAGCTGCAGGAAACCGTGGTGAGGCTTTCCTCATTTCTTCAGATAGTCTCTTGAACCCTGAGTTGGAGTCTGATTGCTCCTGTCTGTTGCAAGTTGGTGAAAAGAAATATTTCTAGCAGGAAACTATGGTTTAGAGTACACATTGGTGGTGTAGGAAGTGCTATACAACATGCTGTGTGCTCAATGCAGTCTGAAACCATGTGCTATCTTCTGCCTTGCTCTGAGCAAAAGCATATGGTGTGTAATACTGGTACTGGTGATGAGAAATGATACTCACAAATAGTCATAAAGTAGCACTGCAGCTTCATCCACACCAAAGCCATTAGAGCTGATGGCTTCTTCTAGGGATAGTAACAGTCAGATGAATGTGTTAAAGGATCTGACCCTTAGCCATCGTAAGCCATTGTAAAGCTCTGAACAGAAGAGGAATCAGACCTTGTAATAAGGCTTTTTTTTTTCTTCAATAGGTATCATAAAATTTGCTTTTGAACACAATTTCCATGTAGAATAGTAAGAGGGTCTGCCTCGGAGGTGATAGTTTGAGGAGGATTTGAACAGTGGAGGAGCATTTGAACAGTGGAAGACAACAGCGACTAAAGGTGCTATGGAGTGTGCTCAGGTGTACTGGAGTCCTAGCATGGCTGAGGAGTGGTGGCTCTGGGTCTCCTAAAACCAGGGGACTGAGGTTGTACCGCAGATTCTGCATCAGGAAGGTGGCCCTATGAAGAGTTCCTGCTTGAGCTGCTTGGAAACCAGTCTGTGGCTGCTCCTATCATGATTTGCTGCAGTCTTAGCGAGCAGTCTTTTCCATTGACCTCAACCCATGGATCTCTCTGACCTTTATGTTCTTTCTCTGCTTATTGCCTTCATCATGTAAGAAATCTTATCTTCTCACACATGTGGATGAAATCTCTGTGGATGAGACTTGGACACTTGTCTTTAAATAGAGCAGTATTTTTTACAGTTTTTTAGATACTCCTGAAATGAGTGGAAGAACTTACACTGTTGGGTCTGGGTAGTGGTTAGAAAATCTGGCCTTCAAAGGTTTGTGATCCAGTATACTTTCATCTTCGGTACTAACACAGTTACCAAGAGGGCTTGAAATTCACGGGGAAGTTCCCTGTGGTTCTTATGCTATTGTCATGCTCTAATGTCAGCCTTTATTGTCTTCCTCTGAATTTTGCTTACTCGATGGACTGTATGATTAGGTCTGTGTGGGCATATTATATTTCATAATGAAACACACAACCCGGGTGTTATTATTCATTAATCTAGCAATAATAAATAGAACTGAGTAAGGTTTTTAAATGCACGGCACATGTTTTCTGCTTCAAAGATCTGTGTCATTGTGAGCCTTTGGCAGATGCACCAGAATCCACCATAAGTGTGTGTACCCTGATGTGATATGGGGAAATAAACTAGGAACATATTTCTAAAGATACCTGTGCAGCAGTGCATAGCTGATAAGTACACTTAATATTGAACTGGAAAAGAGAAAAACAGTTTTGAGCTTGTTTAGTAGGTACTTGAGGTAAAACACTTGAAATCTAAATGGAGATCAGCAGATTTTGAGATGTACCTGACCATATTGCAAATAACTTACCCAAAATGTGGTTTTTAAAAGGTGTTACCAAGCTGCAGATTAGAGTTGGTGAGTTTTGTTTCTTCCATATGTGGCTTTTCTGGAAAAGTGAAGAATTGGACTCATATCTAAAGTCTCATTAATAAAACATTGTTATATTATTATTTTATTATTTTTGTTATTTTTTTTATTTATTTTATTTAATTTATTAAAAATAAATCATCAGGAACAACTGATAACTATTTGGAAAAAACTCAAATCCAAGTCATGGATATATTTAAGCTCCCCCTGAGGGCCCTGGATGTTCACTGGGACAAAATTGAAGTAATCTCCTTGCATACACACTACCCTTCTTTCCTTTGTCCTCATCCCACATCTCCCCTCACAATCCCAACAGCCCTTGAAAAGCAAAGAATTAGGGATATTTTCTGTGAAAATGAAACAGGATCCTTCAAGACCTTGTGAGAATTCTAGTTGATCAATGTGAAGACACATGAACATTCATATGGCACCATTCCTGCTAAATTTGACACATTTGGGTAGTGCATTGATCTCCATAGGACTCTTGTGCTATATTTTTGGTCCAGTAATTACCAGTTTGTTTGGAAAGCTATTGTAATTGCTACTGGAGAATCAGAAGGACAGAGGCAGTGTCTGAAGCTAAGAAATCTGCCAACATAAATTTTTAAAATGTCTTTCAGAATAAATGTAGAAGACTGCAGCACCTATGACCATGCAACTGCAATAGTGAGTGATTTAACTGATGCTTTTAAAGCTTTTATTAATAGCAATAGTCATGAGTGGATGTTGCTGTGGTGTGACACAGGAAACAGCCAGTACTGAAGCTATTCACGCTATCTCTGTAGCATAGGGCAGTATAGCTTCAGTGCACCAGTGTTAAAACTTGCACCCTGGAATTTGGCAAGCTGGAACAGTTCTGAGGCTGCACAGTTCCGATTGTATGTTCAGAGTATGGAAAAAGATGTTTCAGTATACATAAAGATATTTCAATACAATCTATATTCTACCCTTTTTTCTATTAAAAGGAGAAAGCAAAAAAAAAAATTCTTCTCTTGCTGGGAATAATTATCTCCAAACTTGGAGAAGCATAAAGAAAAGTCTGAGCAAGATTTTCACTTTATTTAAACTGAAGTTACTTTTCTCTGCACTGCTGGTGGTTTATCTAAAATGACACTTCTCACTGGATTCTTGTGACTGAAAATAAAGTTGATAGACTTGTTGATTCGTGATTTTATATCTACAGTTATGTATGCATGTGCAAGTAAACATATAAAGACACCATTGAGACAAGTTTCATGCAGCCAGTTCTGCAAATAACCTGCATGGAGATTTAATTTCTCATTTTGCCATAGTTACCAGACTAGTCTGTCAGACTTGTCAGGTTGCTGTTTATAGATGAACATTTTGTTGTGACATCCAGATTTATAGTTCTGATCTTTTCATTTTCAAATGTTGCCCAAAGCCAGATTAAAGACTAAGAAATTACACAGCTGCTTAAATTCAAATGTTTTGCTGGAGTGGAAAGCCAACCTTTCCTATAATTTTTTAGAAAGATAAAGGTATGTGATAATGATGGGACTCAGACCCTGTCTGTTGGAAAAGGTGTTCTATGCCATGGTGTATATCGCTAACATTACAGTATTAAAATCATTTTGGTAAGTCTCTGCCTCCTCCGTAATTACTTCTCTATGAAGGTGTCAGTTTACTGGGTTTCTATCAGCATCTTGTGTTACAGCTGGAGGTGGTGGTGTGTGTCTCTGCTACATGGTGTGATGGCAGCTACCTCACATGGGACTGCATTTGCTCCTGCATAATACAAAGTATAGTAATGTGGGCTTTGTGCATCTCTCTTGAATCTCAACTCTTCAGCAGAAACTGAAAACAAATTCTGCATCCGATTTCCGCTTCCCCAATACCTGTATGCTGAGAGTGAAGTGGAAAATTAGGAGCAGGAGAGTTTTTGGGATAGTGAGGGCAGACCTAGGAATATTGGAGACCAAAAGAAAGAGAGCTCAGGGATTTATTTCCCCACTGTGCACTTGCAGAAACGCGGTTTGCTTTTTACCCATAACCTGTGCGTTATACGTGTAGTAATGCTACGTGTAGTATTTGTAAATTGTGTGTGCTTAGGAAAGCGGCAAAACATCAAGGTAATAATGATGTTTCTGTGGGACAGGTTTATTTGAACCTGACATCATCAAGATGTCTACAGGACTCTGTTAATGACAGATGGCTGTATGACCCTGACTTCTGTGGATACCAAGGACTCAGCCTAGTTCTTGCACTTTCTCCTGGGAATTTTGACAATAAGGATTACAGCTGGAAAAGGTTATGAGGCTTTCTATAATACTGGCACTTGTCCTGCTATGGTGGTGTGGAGAGGACTTGCTTTGGCAAGACCTTTCTTGTCCTTTTCCTTCAGTTCAGTTCTTGAATATGAGGTCACAGTCTGTCCCTCTGCATTTGACTCATGGACATGATCAATGCAACACTGAAAACTTCTGTGTCAATAGAGTTGCCTGTGTAGTTCTTTACAAGATCAAAACTGCAAAGTTTTGGTTGCCCATTTGCCAAAAGTGGATTTTTTTGTTTCAAAGCAAGATAAATGGCTTTGAAACAAAATGGCAACAAAGGGCTAAATTTAGATCTGCATTACTTTATTCAGATGGATTTTGAAACATTTACCAGCAGCTTTGAAATGTTGCCATGGGGTGTTAAAAAAATAGGAAACAAGAATTTCTCACTTAAATTTCAAATAACAACAAAAAGAAACTGCTCAGCTTTTCAGCATTTATTTTTTCCCCATCCTGGCAGCAGCAAACCTACTATCTTCTTTCTCACCAACAAAGGCATTTTCCAACTTAATTCATTTTGCTTCCTGGTTGTAGTCTTCTATTTTAAGAAAACAAAGAGCTTTGAAGATAATTGTTTTATTAAATGTATGTAAAATTGTGGTAGGTCACCTTGCGATACACCACCCTTGACAGTCTCTCTTGACACTTCCCTCTGTGGTAAAAATAGACTTACTTGGTGTTGTAGTGAGGAATTAGTGAGGGGGTGAAGAAAAGACTTTTTAATGAGGTGAAGTCAGGAACATGCCTGCTCAACATGGCAGAAAAGATTCCTCCTTGATGCTTCTTGTTATGGTAACTGTGGTCAAGGCTGTAAGGTGGCTTAGCTATGGCAGACAGGGGACTTAAAGCCATTTCCAAAGTACCTTGAAGTCATTCCTTAAAAAAAAAAGATTATGATGGATTTCAATGGGCTTTTTTCTTACCTGTTGCTGCCAAATGAGTTATGTAGCTCTTGGCTGATGGCCTGTAGCTCTCCAAGAGACTCAGAGTGCGTAATTATGAAGCTCACATCAAGTGCATAGTTTAAGCTTGCATATTCATCTTTTTTTTGATGTGTCATATTCCTGTTCTTCTGGAGTCTATCAACTGCAATTACAATAATGCAAAATGGCCCTCTGTGTTTTGTTTCTTATGATTATTTATGTACATAAAACATATGTGGCTCTGGTTGGCCTATGGTGTTTGTGATTTACTTATTCCCTACAAAAAAAAAAAAGGGGGGGAAAATGGCCAGGGTCCCCCAGGAAGATGTTACTAAGGCCTCTTAAAATGTCTGGTCAGTGAATGCACATCTGAGGCCTGGAGTCTGGATTTATTGGGTGAATCTTGAATTTCCAGGATTTGCTGATTGAACTAGTTCATTAAAATTTAGATGCGTCAGGGTTTTGGCTCCCCTTGGCCACTTTACATTTATCTGTAGCTTATGATTCTCAAGCAGTCTGTATTGTCTGTCTGCTCTTAAACTTGCCGTGAGAAACTCTAGGTGTTGTTGCCAAGTGTCCATCATCTCAAGGAAGAGTAATTTATTTTTGATTGTCTCTATAACATGTTGTGAATGTAGAAAAAGAAAATTGCACAGAGGTTTTGAGATGCTTAGAAATTTAAGGGAACACTGCAGATTTATTGAAACAGTTTAGAAATGCAGTGGCTGCAGCCGTGCTGCTTTACTTGATACCTCATTTGACAAATTCATGTGCCTTCAGTTCAGGGTGTGATATAAATGGGTTTACAGTGGGTCACTTTGAGACTTTGCTTAATTTCAGAACTGGAATTGCTGTTCTTTGGGTATTAACAATGTCCTGGTCAGTTCAGGTGGTATCTGCAAGGCTCACCTAATATCCTGCACAGAATGAAAAAAAAAAAAAGGAAGGATTAGAGCAATCCCTCATACAAGGAAAGGGAGTTATCTACTAGGTGCCAAAAGACAAGCCGCTCAAAGCACATCTACCAGCTGTTGTTGGGGTGATACAATAGAGGAGTGAAACAGGACAGGCGGTGACCCTGGCTTGGGTTTAAAATGGAATTTAGGCATAATTTAAAGTTGTGAGGCCCAAGTGACTCCAGGGTCTGTCTGGTTTTGGAGCTGATTTATACTGAGTGCAAAGCACCTGTCCACACCATGCTAAAGAAGACGGAGAAAGTGGTGGTGGGGGGGGTAGCAAAAAGATGCTTGAGTTAAAAGAGATGGGGCTGGAAGTGGAAAATATGAAGGTGGATTAGAGTAGTCCTATAGGGGATCTCACAGGACCTCTTAAGTCACTGAATGGATGCAGCTGTGCTGGTTCTTGGGTGTAACTCTGCAGAACTGGACTGTGTGGAGGCCCACTTTGAGCTGGTGCTACCTCAGACATTTTGAGCTGCAGTGTTGCTATTGCTCTGGTTTTCCAAAATGATTTCAAATAATCATAGTCTTCTTCTAATGTGGTTTATGCCTTTGTGCTGGTTTAAATACTATCAGAAACAATAGTTCTGTATTTTAAAATCTGGGCCAAGTGATCTTTCCATTTGGGGAATTTGACCTTTTAGCATGTTTTTAACTGGGGGAACAAAATTAGTCAGAAAATTCTTCTTAGCTGTGTAATTTGCTAAATAGTCCCTGTCGTTGGGATTTTCTAATATTATTACTTTTGAATGTAATTTTGCTGGCAGAGGCTATTCTATTCCAGGAATAAATTACTCTCAAAGGACTGTTAATATTTCCATCATTACCTTCATATTGTGGAGATTAGAAGCTGTGTTTTCACCATAAAATGGAGAATTTATTTTTGTTTTGTTTATTTTTTTTTCCTCACATAAGAATATTGATTTTGAGATAACTAGCAGACGGTAAAACCAAAGAAAATCATTCCTTTCTCTCTGCAAAAAACCCCTTTGTATTCTTCCCCTCCTCACCAGTAGCATGATGACAGTTTATACATCTGACTGTAATTATGCATACTGAGATAAAAATAACCTATGCTTCTTCAGTTACTTATCTCAGTGTAAAATCCTATTTTGACATATAAAAAAATATATATTTTACTGCTATTATTCCCTTCACTTAAGACGAGCCTCTGGTTGTGCAGTGTGTGGGAGGACATTTAGTGACTCTGTATAAAGGGACATGCTCAATACAATAACATGTAATTTTTTGGGCAGCTATGGTATCGCCAACAGTTTTGTAGGCCAGCCTGATTGCTCATTAGAGTTTCCATCATTGAACATCCCCAGCAGGCTGAATTCTACTGCAGTGATGTAAAAGCCCAAATAATTCAATAAGGCAGAAACTGAACGTGAATGCAAACTGCTTTAGAAAGTACTACATGAAAATAGGTGGCACTAGATATTGATAGTAAGATGTAAGGATATCCGAATGGGTAACTGCACATGGAGCCTACCTGAGTGATATACTCAGTGTGCAAAGTGAGACTGATGGGACTCCATTTGGCTTTGGAGTTAATGGACTGCTTGAAACAGGCATGTATGTGTGATTGGCTTTGAATGCAGAAGCAAATCTGAGTGAGAGGAAGGATGTTTAGATGAGAAGTTAGGTTCACAGTCAAGCTTTATTGCTCACATGTAACCACTGCACCTCAATTTCCCACCAACAACATGGAACTAAGGGTGCTCCCCATCCCTAAGGTGTATGGAGAGGGTGAGAACAGCTTTTATTCTGACAGGACTTGTTAGAGCAAGATTAAACCTTTTTTTAAATTGTTATGATTATTTTACACAGCATATCATCCTCAGCCTTCGCTTGTGCTCGTGCAGTTGCCTCTGAAGTTTCATTTAAAATGTGTTCATAATTCAAAATGAAACTGTCAAATTTTTCCCCATTTCACCTAGTTTTGATGTGAAACTGCACATTTCTTATGGCTCTTTAGATCACAAAGCTCTGCTTGAGGCTGGGCCCCAGTTGACTGAATAGTTATGCAAACATTAGAAAATTTTCCCTTGAGCTAAGTTTCATGTTTGCAATGAAATCTGAACTCAGGCAAATTTTGTGTGGTTTTCATTGCAAACATGTAGGCAATGCGTGAAAGCTGTGCATTTTCCTGTCTGCCCTCTGGAATGATCTAATTTTTCATTTTTCTCAAGTCTCCTATGTTAATGCCATAGAAAAGTTGTCAATCATTTTCAGTTTAGTATATCCACATTAGCCATTAGGTAGAGTGCTTGCTGTAATTTTGCAAGGAATTTTTAGTAATTTGGGCAATTAGAGTTTGCCCTGATGGTTTACCTATTAAGATTTTAGCCCATGCATTAAAAAAGTTCTCCTTTCTCTTCTTGTATTTTGTTTGTTTGCAAGCATGTGTCATTTGAAACAGAAGGCCGGCAGATTAGTGTGAATGTCTAGCCCCCTTCTGCCAGATTTTATATTTGGGCTGGGGTGGCGAATGGCTGTTGTTTTTGTAGATTGGCAAGAAGTGTAATTACACAGAGTCCTTCCACCCCCTTATGGCACACTTGGAGTGTTTAGTGCCATGCTTTTCAGTCCACGGAAATCTGCCCTTAGTGCAGGAACTCTGCCAGCTCTGAGCAGTGCTAATCGAACTCCTGCCACCAGCAATAATTATCAAGAGTTATACCTAAAATTCCCCAGTTGTAAAATGTACATAATTTGCAAGGTATAACTCTTGAAATGATTTTTGTTTTCAACTCCATTTCAGTTCACTTTTTAGCCAGTTAAGAAAAATTAATTGCTTATGCATATTAACAGCCTACAGGAAATTTTGCACCTTTCCCCCTCTTCCCTTCCTTCCTCCCCCCTCCCTTCTTAAGCACAAAAAGGAATACTTCTAAGCTAGTGCATGAGTCAGTAATCTTGATTTATTGAGCTGAGATACCTTTGCCTGTATGTGATTAGAGACAAATCAGAAATTCTTGTTGGTGCTAGTTTGCAATCTCAGTTATCACAACTTTGAACAGAAAATAGAGAAGAAAAGTTTGCAGCAGTCCTGAAGCTGCAGAAACTGACTGTTCTTTGCCTCTTGCTCTTCCCCTCCAAAAGAGTCTGAAGAAAGCAGTGTGTGCCCTTAGTGATTTCCAGGTGTATCTGATTTGTTAGCTTAAATTCCCAGTGGAAGTGGTGCATTTACAGCAAAACACAGGCATTTGCAATGAAATTGGTGAGGTGTAAACAGTTTTCTTTTACAGATCTTATTGTGGTGAGAGAGTAACCTTGTGCAGAAGATATGCTGGGAGGCTGGGGTTTCTTTCTGGCCCCTGTAAAAGAGTTAACTGTAATTACTGGTGAAGTACTAGTTATCTAGCAGGACAGTTAATGGTGCATTAGTCTCTGAATTATTTTTTCCCTTGCTAGCTAAGGATATATTACAGAAACACAGGATCTGTGATTCTCCAAATCTGGCAATCTGTGTCCTAGCATCCAAGGAGCAATGAATATCCAGCAAGAAAGTGCTTTCCAGCAAGAAAGGCTCTTTATGAGCAACTGTTCATTGCACAGTGTAGTATAGAGGGTATAAATTAGACTGACTACTGAAGGGAATCAGTTTGTGTCCTGAAACGTAGTATTTAGAGAACTTTTTTAGGTACAAAACTGTCCTATTTTTTATTTATAATTTGCATAATGTTACTAGCTTTTAAATGCATTGCAGTTCTCATTCATTCAAGCATGTGTACAGCAGCCCTCGGTGGGAATTTTATTGGTTATCCTTATGCTCCTAGAGGCTGAAATGGGGCTGTTTGGACTGGGAGAAAAAGAAAGCTCACAGTGCAGGTTACTTTGCAAAGACAGGGACATTATTATTGTTTTCCAATGCATAACAACCATATACTCTTGTTCTGCTAGTATTACTTTGTTGCCTCATCCCTCTTCCTCTTGTCCTTACAGCTAAATGATCTTTCATGTGAGTAGGCTTAATCCCTGAGATAAATGTTGATCTGAAGAAAGAGAAGCAGAAGGTATCACAGTGATAAAGCTACAAGTTTAAAGTTCCTTTTGAGCATGCAACAAATGCATAAAAGCACACAAATACATACATTTATATGTTTTGCAGGTTGATATGGATACATAATTTTGTAGTCTATCTTCTGCCCAGACATTTTATGCTGTATACTGGCTCATCGAACAGCAACAGCCCCCTTCCCTTCTCTCCCTGTATGTTTATGCAAGTGTTTGGGTGAGTTAAGTGGCCTACAATGTTGAGAGAAGAGGTAGAAATGAGAAAATTCTGTAAAACATTAATGGAAAAGCTTGTTTATTGGCAGTCATGGTGAAAAGCACAGCAGCCCACAGTATGATAACTAAATACATCTAGAGCATGTATGTACTTGGACTGTAGCTGTTCAGTGGGAACCTGATTATGCCGTTTTATCCATCTGCCCTCCAGCTTGTCCATGCAGGCATGGGAGGAACTGTAACATGCAGCGGATGTCACTGCAAGCATATTGTCTCCTAAACTTTCCTTCAACTACATAACCATGTTCTCTTTGAAAAGTTGCAGTTAATGACAGTTAGTTATACTGGGAAAACAGGGCTCTGGCATTTTTCAGCTTTGTTTGGTCCATTTGTTGCTCAGCTACTTTTGGAATCTTTTCGCATGCTTTGTGTTGGTTTGATTTAGTTTTTTTTAACAGGTCTTTCCCCATTCCCTATCTTTGGCTCAGAACTCTGAACCCTGTTCCTGCTGCCTCAGTTCCAAAACTCACACCTTCACCATTTTTATGGCAATGGAAAAATCAGAAGTGATACACAGCAAGTCTGTATGATTGTTGAGCCACCTCTGGATTGTCTGCATACTGTGGCAGTGTTCACTACTCTGCAACTGGGAAAGAAGCAGTCTCTTATTGCTATCATTTTAGTCATGTTTTCGGGAAGAAGAAGAGATCTAATTGCATGAGAGACAGTTCTTCCATTAGAGTACATAACGCTTTCCTGCTTTTATTCATCCTAACTTTGCATTTTGCTGTTAGTTCTTAAAAAGGCCTGTAATTTTGAAATTTTAATGTACTCCCACAGTTAGTTGTATACACAGACTTTAGCTGAAGTTCGTGTACTTCCACTGAATGACACAAGTTGCAGGCAATTGCTGTCTACAATATTTCTCCTGTAAGTTCTTCCTCTAGCTGCTCAGATACCAGGGGAGCCTCAGCTCTGACTTTGTTAATATTTAATGGAGTTCAAAGATCTCTGGTGCAAAGATGTTTGTTTGCAGTCTACAGCTTTGTTTCCACTAGAATTACAGATGAGAGAGGTTATAACATTTGCAGGATATTTAATATTTCAGATTAATATTATTAGCTCAACTTAATTCAGGCTCACTAGATCACTTGCTTTCTATGGATCTCTCTTCCTGCCTTCCTAAACCCCTCTGTTGATTCCTACAGTTTTTTAATCTTTTTTTTTTTTTTTTTTTTTGTTTTAGCTCTATACATTTTTTGCTATTTCTTTGTTGCTTAAATTGGAATTTTTCCTGATTTAACATAGTAAACAAAACCAAGGACAACATGGAAAACATCTGAAAAGATTAATGCCAGCTGCAATCATGTCAGCAGTGCAGTTTATATTTAGAGGGGAAGCATGCTGGAGAGGAGGTGAAGAGTTCAAATGCTGAGTGCTTGGATCTGAGTGAGGAAGGACTGACTGCTGACTGCTGCTAGGATCGAGCTGGCCTTCCCACCTCATGTACATGGCGCTGATTTCAGTCTATTATCAGGGCTTTTCCTACTGCAGCCTTAGAAAAGCTGTTTGGAAGGAGAAGGGTACACCAACACCCACCCTTTTGCTAAGAACCCACAAGTTCAGGCAAAAGCAGCTTTCAATGTTCTCTGTTCTTTCAAGTTATCTGGCATAAACCCAGCTCTTAATTCTGTATCCTACTCAGTGGACCACAAGTCTTGATACTTACTATGAGCTTTTCTGTCTTGTTAATTGTTAATCACTTATCCCAAAATCCATGGCTTTATTCCTACAGTTCTGTTGTCATGGAGGGAAGTATTTATGGATCCCCATTTTACAGATGAGGCATTGACACCGACAGAGTAATCACAAAATAAAATTCGGGCAGAGCAAGAATGGAGGAAGCCTCTGTTGATAGAAACACCACAGAAATTTGACCCATTAGTAGGTTTTGAACCTGACTATCATACCAGTAGGCTTTGTTGCAATATTTCCTCTACTTCTTGTGATCATTTCAGGAGAAAAAGAAAATACAAGGGTTTTTTTAAACATTACACTGTCTCAGCTTCTTGCCCAACTTGTACAGAAATGAATTTTTTTAAAGCCACAGTTAAGCACACAATCAAGCATTTATTAAAAGGTCTTATTTATTATATTTTTAAAATAAGAAATTTAATGAGATGTGTTGGTGATGGAATGTTCTTTCCTCCATACTGTCTACACTAATTTATTGTTGAAAGCGAAGATTAGAGGTTCCAGTTAACTGAAAAATTTGAAAGAACAGTTTTATAATATCATGTTTCAGAAAGATAAGAAAATTATAGCTGCCTGTCTGTTAACACTGCAGCTAGTCTAGCATCTGGAAACTGGAAAATTACCTCAAATTATGCCATTTATTAGCTGAAGGAAGAGAAATCTTTCAAAAACTGATCTGGGAGCAGTTTAACGAAGCATTTTTTTATTATTATTTTAATTTTGCATTTGTGGAGAGTGGAATGAGCAGGTCTTATGCCTTAGTATGTGAGGAAAATAGCTGACTTAATCACACCAGTATGGTTTAATGGCAAAATATTTTATAACCACAGAAATATCCATTACCTCTTAAATAAGACTAGGAAGATTAAATCTGAGTGGTAGTATATATATCACTGTCAGCCAGAAGAAATAGTCTTTCCTAAGATTTCCTAGTGTTCCTGTTGCCTCTCTGTACTCCCCACACCGCCCAGTATGAAGGCATCCAGCAGTGAAGGGGTTAAGAATGCACAAGGGTGAGTCTTGTAGCTGAATTTATCTTGGTAACTCAAGATCTTCACGAATGTTGAACACTGTTACTACTGTAGCTATTCTTGTATTGGCTTCCCCACCAAGTCCTGACATGCTTTCGTCCATGCATGCTTCTTGAGTTTCACTCCAGGGGGAAGTTTGGGGAGATCTGGTGACAAACAGGGCTCAATCCCTTGCATGCTTACTGAATCAAGTTGTTTATATTTTCCACACATCCTGTTTTTGTTATGCTGGAACTTTTATTTCCTTGTACTTTACTACACTCTTGTGTACTAATTAAGATTGCAAATTATTTAAGAATTTTCCTTAGAAAGCAGAAAATAAGTGTGAGTCTTGAATTGTTTTTATTTATTTTTATAATCTAGAATTTAAATAAGCAAGTAGATGAAGGAAAACTGTTCCTTATGCTCACAAGAGTTTGATGGACTGACACATTTAGATATGCAGATATAGATGCAAGTATAGATCTCTATTTTTGGAGGATCATGATGGAAGACTAAGCTTTTTCCCTAGATTTGGCAGTTCCTGGCCTTCCTGGTCTTCTGAGGGGCAATAACTGCTTTTATGAAAGCAGCAATTTCTGATATTTATCACGTGAAAAAATATTTACCGTGGATACTGGCTCATACCAAAACCTGAATTAGAAGATGCTGTCTTGGGAGAAATTTAATTTGCATTTCTGCAAACAAACTATCTCCCTAACCTGTTCATTTTCCTGCTAAAATCTTGCTATACACTGAGCTAAATCCTGGATCTGGGTGTGCCTGCCACTATAGTTAAACTTCTGTATCTGGCTGGTCTGGCATGGGATACAGCTCTGCTTTCTCACGCTGTTAGAAGATATGTGTTTTAATATCACTGTTAGAGTGATTATTACATATGGGAGTGTTGCATCACGTTTGCTTGTCCGAATGTATTGTATACAAATGCAACTCAACTAACAGCTAGAAACATGGTGTTTGTGAGGTAAAATGAGGTGCATTGCATATGCTCATATACTCTTTTGAGTTCCTGAGGCTCAGGAAGTAGCCAAACTGGAACAATCTATATTGGAACAATAAAATGAAAGGTTGGGTTTATAGACTGATCTGATATTTATCATTTCTGAGGTTGGGATTATAACAGTGTTGTTGCTACCCTGATACCTGAAGCAGAAATATTGATAAATCATTTGAAATCTCCTCTCATAAGGGAAATTTAAGATAGACTTTATTTAGATGAATTTCCTATTATCCAGAATAAGAACATCCCGAGAATGAAAATATGCTGTATTTTATGTTAAGCCTTAGGAATTTACTAGCTTCGTTCAAGTGCTTTGTTAGGGAGAACAACACTTGAGATTGGCTGGATGGGGGAAGTAACGGAGGTAGGTATCATTGTCCTTAGTCCCTCTCCTAAAAAATGTATTTGCACAAATGTGTGTTTGTGTCTGTGGCTCATCTTGCTTTTTTTGAGGAATTTTTGTTTTTATACTTTGTGTCAAACAACTGGTTGTGCAGAGTGATAATTGGTCTCTGTATTATCTGCGCAAACCACTACATATGTATCTGCAGACATGAATAAATAGTTAATGTTTATTCCTAAATAATGAAATACTAAAAAAAAAAATATTTTAATTTAACTGGACGACTCTCTGAAAAAGGTGTATGTCAATATTTTCAAATTAAATTTTCATACCTAAAAAGAAGTACTGAAATTCAGAGGTGAATAATGGAAATTTTCTACCTCGAGAAAAGCAAACAATAAGCTTAGAAGTCTAACTATGGGCTTCCAGTTTTGAACATAATGGGTAGATACTTCCACATCTCCAAAACTGGTTATCTGTTCAGAAGGGAAGTTGTGAATTTGCATATGCTCTCATTCTGAGAGTTAAGGTGGGTACGAAGTTCTAAAGAGCTGTAGCATAGACTTGTTTTAAATGAGCAGAACTTTTTTTTTTTTCCTAAGCAGGAGACAGTATTTTTAACCTGCTCCCTCAAAGCTGAAATGATGTTTGCTCAACTGCTGATAGGATTGTGGTGAAAGATACAAATAACATAAAAAGGAAAAGCAAGTGCCTTGATGAGCTTGATAATAAATACATCCAACAATGTTGCTATTATGAGGACACTTCCTTTTTTGGGAAAAAAAATTCTACTCAGCACAACATCAGCAAAAGTTCCTTTCCTTCCCAATTCTGTGTGAGATGAAACTTCACAGTTTACAAGGCTGTGGTCTTTACAGTAAGCTGATATAAGCAATTCTGACTACATGCCTTGCCCACAGTGTGTGGTCAAGTGCATGTTAGTAAAGATGAAAACTTAGTGGTTTGGCCCAAATTCTTTTGGCTCTATAGGCCCTCTTGTGCTGCATGTGGGAATGGAAATTTAAATTCTCTGAAATCCTACTACAGTTGAGTGCAGTTTTAGACTGCAGACAGACATCTCTACTGATCTCTCAACTTGATGTCGCTTGAGATTTCTCTCTTGTCAATAATAGTGTCCTTCTCAGGGTAAAATCTGGCAGATTGATTTGAAAAAAGTCCAGCAGAGGACAGCAGGAGGAGGGGAGTGCCTAAACTCCAGTGCATTTCTCAAGAGCAATCTGGGAGAGTGCCATTGATCTCACTCTTTTGCATCTCTGTAAATTTCTGCCATCTGAGAGCTCTGCCATGGGATGTTGCTGAGACAAGAGCCTCAGCTCTGATTTAATTTCTTGCTCATCAGCAATGGGCTGCTGAAGTGCCAAGCTCATGGATGATAATATGGGTCTCAATGGTATAAATGGCAGCTGATAGTATCAACAATAGTGAAAATTACACAAAAATCATTCCACTTGCTTTTCTCTGGGAGCAACACACCTCAGCTTTGTTCTTTTTCTTATAATTTAAAACCAAAGTGTAATAAAGGCAGGATTCCTTATTCCTTGTGACTCTCATGGTTAATGAATGGAAGTGAAAACAAAGGACCTTCAGCTTTTTGTCTTTGCTGAATCTGTTAGTTATGGAGGTTCATAAGAACTTGAGTGGCCCTGTTTGTCTAGATGGGCTTAACTCATGCTAAACTGGGGGTCTGAGTGCAAAATTGTGATGAGCTTGAGTGGAGTGACTGACAGATGTCTCCACCAAGGGACATCTCAGGGGCTGGGCTAACCTCGGTGAGCAGATATTGAAGTTTTAGTGCCTCATCCCCTTTGAAACAAAAATACCATGGAGAGTACTGCCTGTGGCCTGATTTTTCCCAGATTGCAGACACCTGATAACTGTGGTTGTGGGTTATAAAAGTTTACTTTAAATTTGAGTCTTCCCCACTCTAGAACAGCACTTTTCTGCCTTGGTTGGAAAAGGACAGTAGCTTCCCTGTTCTGGAGACCTGTAGCAGCTTTGTCCTTCATCATCATGTCTCTAAGTGCTGGAGTCAATGTGAAATTATTAAGAAGGCTGTGAGGAACAGGAAATCAAAGGAGGGACTGAAGTGGTGAGTGGGAATGAAGTGTGAGGGAAGAAAACTGTTCTTGGAGGATGGTACACAAACTGTTAGAGTCACTGTTGTGAACTTAGTGAGGACTAAGGTTTATTTATGTATAAATTACTGGGACAACTATCATTCTTTTAGTACATCGAGTTTGGTTGTTTGAGTCAATTGTGGAATCCTGGCTGCTGCACGGTGTTTTCAAAGCCCTTTGCAACATGAAGGGAGAAAAATAAACTTGTGCATCAAGTAAATTTGAGAATAGATGCTATGGTGCCTGATACTCTCTCCAGACTTTGAATCTACAAGGGGTGCTTTACAGTAAGTCCATGCCACCCACCCTACAAATGCCAACTCCTTTAGAAAATACATTGTATTTAAAATAACCCCAAACCAAAAAACAGCAGCCTGCCTCCCCAGACAGATAGCTCTTTAAAATATGAAAGCTGTTTTGACAAAGTTGACTACTCTTCAGTTTTCTCAAAAGATCACTATTTAAAAAGAATGTATCTGGTTCATCTCGGCACTACAGGCATAGGTCCCACAGAGCCTGAGCCTCAGAATAGTTGGAACAGATCTTCGAGTACTGTGTATCAAAGCGGCCCTCCTGACACAAATGTAGTAGTGCCAACCTGTGCTATCCTAGGATTTGTGTAAGAGCAGATCCCTTTAATAGAAAGTCAAAATCATGTTCTAATACAGTAATTGCCTTTTGAATCTCAGCTAATTTTTGTGATTTTTTTTCTCCCATTGTTAGTTGTTTTGACCTCTTCTGTGAACTTGGATAATGGTGCTTGGGGAGGGGAAAAGAAGACTTTGAAAAGAGGAAAGTAACCCAAACCCATCTATTTTGAAATGATATGAAACAGCTGACTTAGTATTGCCAAATTCTTGGTTTAGAGCAGATGAATAATTTGCCTGTCCCTAATTCCTTCTTTTTTATTATTTCTTTCAAAATGTTCTTTTATTATTGCAGCTTATGAGATCATGTAAATTCCTATAAACCTGTCCTTTTCTGAACTGTTATGCTGTGCTGTTCCTTCAAGGGATGCTGCTTAGACACTGAAACGGGGCTTCTCTGCATATGTACCTTTCTGCTTTTCGCCCCCAGTCTCTCAGCCAGTTCTTTTTACTCTTTTCTGATCCTTTTTTTATTGTAAAGGAGCAGAACCAGGTCCCAGTTGGCCAGTTAAGACCTCTTCAGGTGTAAAGTGTTGGAGTTACTACTACCATCTCTCTCTCTCCCCAGTCAAGAAAGCAGGAGGGTCTGGGTTTCTGAGTTATAGAGTTTTCTGCTGGCTTTCAGCTGGTGTGCAGTTCTGAAGATGCACAAGTCCTTTCCTGGCAGGAGCTGAAACATCTGAAGAGATTTAAAATCTCTGTACCCTGCACCAATTGCAGTAAGTAACTCCTACTGAAGGCTACAAACTTCTCTGTGCTGCCAGTTGTGCTTCTCTTGATACTATTCCCAATTTCAGTCAAATGAGCTGAGTTTGCGCAGAACAACATTTAAATTACTTACATTATCTGAGCTTTTGAATGAAACAGGCTAGGGATGACCGGTGAAGCTAATCATCCAGCAGATCTGAGGAGGCAATAACCCTTGGCAGAAGGCAGTGATGAGTAACTGGTGCTGGATTAGAACCTGCAGCCTCCTCAGATGGCACTGCTGCAACTGGAAGAGGGTAACTGTGGACAAGCCATGCTGTCTAGCTCCTGCTGTTGAGCTGAGAGCCTGTGTTCACTGCTAGATCCTTGCAAGGCTTGCTCCCTGGGTAAGTCTAAGAAGGGATGCTGGATAATAATGTCTCGGCTCAGCATGTTTACTAGGCTGCACAAAATGCAGCAGTGTCCCTTCAGAACAAATCATACGGCACACCCTTACTGACTGCTGGCAACACTGAAACAGTGTGTGACAACTTTTACTATACTGCTGTGGGAAGGTAGAACTACAGATATCTTGGATTACAAATCCTCTTTCATTTTGTTCCTAGGATCTTAGCTCTTTGCATTTCTGCTTTGCTTCCCAGTGAAAAAAGAAAATAATTTTTCACCTCTCCTTCCTCCTTGTCACCCATTTTGGATGGTGCTATAAAAGCCCACTCCACCAGCCTCCATTATCCCTCAAGAGCGAAACTGCACTTAAAGCTTCCTCGCTTCTCTGAACAGGCGTCAAATCTCTTCCTTCCATTTGTTAGCTGATAGTTAACTCTTTTTCTCAGTAGTGAGCAGTCACTTCAGCAGTATTCTCCTAGGAGCATAAGGGACTGTATCTAACTTGTCTCTAGCAGTACCAAATGAATTTACAGTTTGAGCTTTTCAAATGCTCAAATTTACAGTTTGAGCTTTTCAAATGATGTTTGAAAACATCACTTGTTTTTCTGTTTTGCAGAGGACTACTAAAACAATAAGATTAATCTGGAAGCTCTAATTTGCCATTCACTATTTGACATTTGCATTTCTGTTTCTGTCATAAACCCCGGCCAACCAGGCTTTAATCACATTCATGTTTGATTGCTACATCTCACAGATCCGGTAGCTGTAACACAGATGTTAATGGGAGATTTTCTGCAGCGAGCCTTAGCACAAGCAGAGGAAAATGTTCAGAATTTGGCCTGTTGATTCCTTTTGTTGGAACTCCTGAGTTTCTCTTCAAAACTTCCAGCCTCATTTTCCATTTCTTTAAATGACAAATGAATCACTAAGGTTTGCAAACATTTTGACTAAAGCTGGTTAAACTGATAGTTTTTCTGGCATGAGTTTTGTATAGACTAATCTGTTCTCACTTGCTTGATCTAGCATGGGGAGTGTTGTGCAGGTTGGGATCAGTGGATGCGTATTATATTCACCTGGCTCAGCTTCCCTGTCCTGGAATGCCTCTTCACTGCAGCCAGTCTGAACAAGATCTCAGCTCTTCTGGGGAACCAAGGTGTGAGCACAGCTTCTGCTGTGAGGTCGTCTTGACAGTAAGAGTCTTCTTCACCTGTTCCTCTGCAGTCCTTGCAGAGCTTACAGGACTGAACAAGAGTCTTTGATCTTGTTTGTTCCTAAATCCAAAATAGCAACAAGCAAACAACATGGTTGGACTGTCAGAATTTTGGTTTCAGTCTTGTTCCTTGAAACTTCAAGTAAGAAAACCTCATTTCAAGTGAAATGAATCAAATTTTTGTTGCACCCATAGCATTGACATCTTTGAGGGCTACAGATAAAACTGGAAGGGTCTTTCCATATGCCAGAAGGAATCAAAGGATTCTTTCCAAGGTAGTCTGAAGCCTGAAATTCTCTAGATAGTGTGTGGGACAAAATAGCTAGACATAGCTACCTAACTATGGCACATTGCAGGGTGTGCTTTGAAGCTGATGGCAATATTTTGAGATTCTTTCAAGCTTTCTTCGAAAATGTACCTCGTTAACTAAACATATTTTAAGTAAGTTTTACTGGTGTCACTACTGCACATAACTGTGCATGCAGGAATTGGAGCAAAAATGAGGATGATGATATCCCTTAGCTAAAATAGCAGATGCATTATGCAGATCAGCTCCAAGAAGGATAAACATGTGTCCAAGGTCATAGTTTCACCCTTGGCTGACTGAAGTCCTTAGGGAAATTTTGGTTTTGCCAGAGTGTATTTAGAGTCTCAGAGAGTTACACATCATTTCCCAGGTGCCTCTTGTTTTCTAAAGTCCAGCTTGAGGCTCCATGTTCCAAATTGCCTCTTTCATAATCAGCTTTGGCAGACTGTGCTGCAGAAGTATTCTGTGTTCTAGTGGGCCCTCCACACAGGCAAAACCCCAAGTCGCGTTCCTGAAAAGAGACCATAATTGAGAAGGGTGCTGCAGCAAGTACAGACATGCATTACGAAGTATTGACAAATTTCTACTGATTTTTGTTTAGGTGCAGAGATAAATACATCTCTGAAAAGTCAATAAAAAGAATAAGTGTCACATTTTTAGAAGGGAAACAGCTGTTGCACAACTGCAGCTTGTCTTGATTATGGGTGAGAAGAATCTCACTATAGTTTCAGAAACTGCCTTGAAGCATTGCATTATATTTTTTTTCTCTCAGTCGCTTCCTATCTTTCTGAATAAGCTGCTTCCTGCTACCCCAGAATGGTCAGTGCCACCCCTTAATTTACAGTTAGGAATGCAGACACGAGGGAAGGCCAGGGGATGAAATATGGTGTCAAGTTTGTATCTGCTCACATTTCACACACTAAGGAGACAAGACCCTTTGGCCAGTTGCCATGGGGAATTTTCTTGCAGAAGTAAATAACTTAGAACAGAAAGAACTCAGATTCATACTAACCCAGCTGCAGAATGTCATTAAGTCTCAAAGGATGCTATGTGCATTGTGTGAAAGGAATTTTGTAATCTGGCTATAACTGTAGTTGCAAAACTATGTTTGAGTTTAAACCTTTATTTTGAACTTTTAATTATGGGCTTGTTTCCTGCATGCTGATTAAAACACATATTATCTTATAAATATTTTCTATTTTTAAACCATAAAAAGGTTTAGAGTAGATGTTTCAATAGCAGATGAGTGGTTTATTTTGTTTTGTTTTCTTGTTTCTTCCTATGACAACCTTGCTCTAATCTCCATTTCCTCATTCACTTTTTAAGAATGCTTGAAGGGGAATTAAATCTACCAGGGCATTCAAAATATTGTGTAGATGGCTTTTTATTTTAAAGTGCCATTCATTAGCTGACTTGCTGATCCCAATAATCTTCAGAAACTTGGGGATGGGAGGGGTTGTTTTCTTTCTCTCCACCCACCACTCTTTTTTAAAAATTTTCTTAAAATATCTAAGGAAAGAAAGCTTAGCCACCTCCCTTCCACTAGTAGTTCTTTTTCAGTTCTTTTTAAGTCTGAGTTACATGAGTGTGGCATCCATGAAGTTGGTCCTGGTGTACGTGGGAGGAGACTTATGCTGTAGCTTTGTAGTTCCAGAGGACAAAATAGCTTCTGTTTTGGTGAAGTTTCTTGTAGTGCTAGAACTTCAGCTCAGCTGTGGTGAAGGAATGGGAAAGATGTATGCTTTTAGCACTGATTTTTGAAATAAAACTCGTTATCTGGATGAAACAAATATCTGCTAGAAGGCATTTTAAAAGTTTCCATTTATTTGGTTTCTATATCTCTGGAACAATATACAATGGCACAACTTATATCCCAGATTTTCTTTAGGTGTTCTGGATGTTGTCTCTATGACAGTAGGTACCACACATTGCTTGGAGAAAGGTTGATGTCTACATAGCTGCAGTCATTAAGCCATGGGTTCATGCAGTGCTTTAGTACATTGAACAGCCCGTGCAAGGTTGTTTTAATTGAGATGGTCTTTGAACCAACTGATCACTAAGATTATAGTCACTGCACAGTGCCTGGATAATAGTGAGGCAGGGAATGCTGACTAAAGTCCAGAGGCCTAGGGGCCAAACACGGCTCCCACAAACCTTCTTCTTGTCTTCCAGAGTGGTAAGGGCTTGCTGTCAATCTGCCTTAGATGTGTCATGTCAGCAGAACCAAGGCTTGGCTGCATTACATGCTGTCAGTCTCATGTCACCCGTCTATAATGACCTCTTGTTAACAAAAATTTCAACCTAAGCTTTATACTGCTTTGTACTTTGTGGTCTGTGGGTAAAATTCAGGAGCCTGCCAGCTCCTAAGCATCTCCTGTGATGCTCACTGGGTTTGTCAAACTTCCCTGCAACCCAGGGAAAGGGAGGTTAGAAATAAAAATACCACCTGGGTGGGAGGGAAAGTACACGTGTGTGTTTGTGTCATTGCCCATTAGCTCCCTGAGCTGCAGTTTGGTGGAACGTGTCCTGAGCAGGATGCCAGAAGACAGTACATCCTGCTCTGAGCTCTTTCCCCCTACTATTTTTGTGCTCTTCGGAGCTGTTATTAAGCAAGACCACAGAGTATTTTTACAGCATAAGCAGAAGAGGTCTATGCTGCGTTTGAGGGCTGTGAACTGTCAATAACCCATTTCCTATATAGGGAAATGTAATGCCTTTATGTAATCTGAAGAATGTGTCCCGGGATAAAGAGGAATTTGGATGCTGTTAATATTTTGTTCAATGTTTGATCAAACAGATTAACTTGTCATTGGATGCATCTCTTCTTGTTTCATTTAAAATGCTTCCTATAAAGTTATTAAAGGGTTGCACTTCTGATACTAGAAGGACTGTGTTTTACTTTGGTTTTGGTGCGGCAGGGGTTGAATGGGACATCTTATATCAGGCACAAAGCAACACAACAGCAAGTTGCTCTATATAAGCTAATAGAGCCAAGCAAATGGAAACCTTCTGACCTCAGTGTGGTGTGTTTGAGACTGTACTTGGGTCTCTGCTCTCTTGAGAGTCTCTGTGAAGTCATCTTTATTAGAGCTGACAAGCCAAAATATTTCCTCTGGATCTAATTGCTGTTACTGTAACACTAGACAAGAATACACTTGTAAAAATGACAAATTTTTAAGAATGCCTTTGCCCAAAATTTGAATCAATGTTACATTTACATCTTGGTTTGTTTTCTATAAAACTTTATTTTTTTATGCTTAAAGTGCACGACTGTATATTGTGATTTCAGCAAGATTTGCTGAACTTTAAAGTTAGCAATTGTTATCCTAAGTTATTTCCTATGCCCAACTAAATGCTTTAACTGAATGAGAAGCTTTATTTTCATTTTTGTATTCCATTTAAGCAATATTTTGAGGTTTTGATGCCCAGCTTAGACCCTCTTGAAGACATTAAGTAACTGCATTTATTAGACTCAAAAAAAAGAAGCATTACATTTCAACAGGGGGATTAGGACAAGGCGATATAGGTGGGACAGTCCAGTTTGTATAGGGAGACAGCTGAAAACAAGAGGGGTTACACAGTGTGCATGCTCAGTAGTGTGTTCCTGAGAATGGACTTGGGGACAACAGCCATGGCTGCTCTGGAGTAGTTTTGTGCCTGCATTTCATAATGTGACGTCTCTCTACGGAAATTTCTTGGGCTGTTTAGATCTATGTAGCAGACATATTGAAAACAGACTGATGCCTCTTTTTGAGAATGTAACAGCTCAATTTATCTTTATTTATTTATTTTTTTTCCCAGTGGAAATCCAAGGTGGTACAAGAGTAAGTGATGGGAAAATTTGGCCCTTATTTTATTCTTCAATTTTTCCTCAGTCCCTTTTGAGTTGTACTCATATTTTGTGCAGGGGATTACTGTCAATTAAAGCCCAAGGTTTTGAAGAAGAGGGGTGGAGGGAAAAAAGGAACTAAATTCTCTTGAAGTTATTTTAGTATACTTTTAAAACATGGAGTAAGCATTAAGAAAAAGGAAGTTAATTACCTATTTCTATGAGATGAGGCAGACAGTAGATTTTGAGGAGTGGAGCTGAAGTGCCCATAGTAGACAAAGTTCTCACTGAAGAGCCCTGTTTCCCCTTTTGATATTAACTTATCCCTTTCTAAGACATTTTTGTGGTGGATTTTCAGTCAGGCAGCTGATGCAGAGTTAACAAAAGAGAGTTAAAATTTCCCCTCATGTTTATGTAGGATAAAACTTTAACCTGTCAGGGCTGTGAAGCAAGCTGAATGAGAGCCCTCAGGATAGCCAGCCAGGGATGGTGGAGATGGCTACCATGCCTGCAGCACCGCTGGCCCCGTGGGGCTGGGCTGGGCTCGGGTGTTTCACTCCTGTCATTCAAAGTGAGTCAGATTGCTGCCGTGGTTATTTGGCTGATAGGCTTCAGCTGTTGGGTTGAGTATTTATACACAGATGAGTATGTGTGTGTAAGTAAGCGGAGCAAGTGAGGGAGCAACTGCAGAGTGGGTCAGCTGTCAGGCTGCAGGGTGAGACAGTGGGGCTAAGCTGAGCACCAGATAGGTCTGGGAGCACGGTGAGCAGCAAGTAGGAGTGAGTGCAGGGCAAGCAGCAGGGTGTCTGTTTAGCCTCCCAAGATTACACAAGTGCGTGGGGATGAAGAAGTTGTGTCCAAAACTTTCAGGTTCCTCTTTGACCCTTTCTGTAAGATGGAGCAAATCCTGCTTCTTGTCATGCCTCTGTTTTCTTCTCTAAGGGAGAAATACTCTTAGAGACGTATGAATGAAAGGCTTTATCTGTTCCCCACTCCCTCTCTGTGAAGTGGTGTGGCTGTGGGCAAGGACCTTCTTCCTCAGGAGGCAGACAGCTCTGCTCCATGTCCTCTTCACCCCTCACACAGGAGTAGGAATAGCAAACCCCAGTCTCTTCTGCTTTCCTTTCCAGGCACACCCTTTTCCTTTTCTTGCAAGAGGAGTGAGCCTCAGCCCCTTTGCAGAAACCTGCAGACTTGCCAGGCTTACCTCTTTCTACCTCCATCACCTGCCCAGTGCTGCTGCCAAAGTCCTGTCATCCTTGTAGGGAGAACAAGCTATTTTTTTCCCTGAAACAGCAGATTTGATTTTGCCTATGCACCCATAGTAGTTGTTCTGGCTCTGCTCCTGTCCCAGGTGAGCTGCAGGATTCCTACAGGTTCCTCATGTAGTCCAGCTCCATGGATGGGCTGGTGGAGATGAGTCAGGCTGCTTGGCATTGCTAGGAAAGGTCCTGATCAGAGTGGGTAAGAAGCCTGTGCAGAAAATGCCATCTGCCAGCAGATTCTCAGTGAGGTCTCATGCTTAGAGCAGTGCAATGCAGAGTCCAGAGTGAGGGAATGGGTTTAATGCTGACTTTTGTGCCCCGGGTTGGACTGTCTGTCCTTTGCTCCTTGCAAGTCTTCACTGTCAGTTTTGGGACATCGAAGTAGATGTCAATAGAGAGGACATATCTAATACTCTCACTGCACTGTTAGAGCCACTGAGCAACAGCAGAGATTTTCCATCAGCTGAGAAAAGTCAGTACTAATTTAGGTGGGTCTTTTACTTATGTGTTAGCATTACTCAGGAGATGTTTAGGTGAATGTCATGACACTGGTATTTTTTTTTACCTCCACCAGGTTTTCTGTTTCACAGATGTGAAACCTTTAGTTGTCCCTTTTAAGAAATGCCACAGAGTTATTCAGAGTTGTTAGATTACTGTTGTAAATAAGGATTTTTGATACGATGCCTGAACATGGATCTGACAACATCTAATGACTTGTGATAGGTGTTATACATAGTCCAAAGTGGCTTATTATGTTGACTGGGAAAGAAGGAGTCGTGGTGTTATCTTGCTTTTCCTGCACACCAGAAATTAAAGTGACTGGAAAGAGTCTGTATGGATTTTGTATAACCAGTTAATGTTTTAAACATTTCTCTGTTTGTCTGGAATATGAGCTACCAGTACTTTTGTTGTTGCTGTTGCTAAGTTACGTACAAGTGTTTCTTTATGAAGTGACACCCTTAAAAAAAGCCTCCACTGTTCTGAAAGATTTTGCTGAATCTTGTTTTCTCCTTTTTAATTTTTTTTTTTAATCCCACTCCCTGCACTTCCTCCCCAGGGCAAAGAGAGATTATAGAAAATTATTCTGTGACAATAGCTCTAGAAATGGCAAATGATGATAATGAAAGAACACAAATGTTTGTTTTTGATTAGGATTGCTCTGGTGGGTTATAGTTTTTATGCACTGTCCTTTACAGAGATGCATCATCCAGTAAAGATAATGCATCATTTTTCATCGTGCATGCTGGTCTCCTGAGTGCGTGCTAGACCTCTGAAAACTACCACAGTTTTCACTCTGTAACAGCATGGGAGTCCTATGTAGATCAACTTTTAGGGAATGTTTTTGTTCCTTTTGACAGTGGAGAAGTCATTGCTGTCATAAGGGCTGCCCGCTGAAATATGGGGAGTGTTGGTTAGGGTGGTTAAATGATCTGACTTTTGAAAGTATTTCTGAAGCTATTGAGCCAAGTTTTGTCCTGGGCTAAATCCACATAACTTCACAGTGTTAGTGCTGCAGGAGCAGAGAGCCTGAAAGCAACTGGTCCATGTCAGTGGGGGTCAGCAGAACAGGGCAGAGAAGACAGAGAGCTCAAAGCATCTTTTCCTTCAGCCACCCACTCTCCCAATGGGGCCATGGGCTTTTTCTGCCTCATCTTCCAAAGGGTCTGCTGGTAAATGGGGCAATATTATTGAGTATGTGCATGCCTGCTAAAAATATGATGAAATGCATGAGAGGTGGCCAGGTGATCTGGGCAGCATCACTGACACACTTCGGAGAATGAGCTTGCAGGGAACAAAAGCAGGGTGCTAGCTCTCTTAACAAGACTGAATTTGTTTTTCTGTAGCCCTTTGAAATCTTTCTGGACAGAGGCTTTTAACTGCAATGTGCTTAGGAAGAAATTTAAAGGAACTTAAGGTTAGGCTACATTATAGGTTCAAACAGGATACACATCAAATACCTGGAAGGAAAGTATGACTATTTTGGATTGCAGGGCAGCCCAGATTTCACAGAGAAATGCCATTTCAAAGCTCCAAGGCAGACACAACAGTTTTCCTGAAATAATACCAGCAGTAATCCCTTCAAACATCCCCAAGTGTATTGGCTCACGCATGTTTTAAAATTCTTTCTCCGTTTTGTTATAAGAAACTTGCATATTTCTCTCCCCTTCACCATATGAAAATCTTCTAAGAATTTTTTATGAGCTTTTGTAGACTTCAGAATAAGCCCTCCTTCCCCTCCCCTTCCTTACTTTCTAATCCAATTTAGTCAGATAGTTACTCCAAATCCCTTGGAGGCCTGTAGTTTGTTCATTCTCCCACAGTGCTGAGATTTCCCTCCAGCCCAGCTGGCAGGAGTTTTTAGAAATAACAATATCTCAGGGGGAAGGAGCTGAAGATTGAATGGGGTCTTTTGTCCAGGTCTCTATGAAGCCAGATTAATTATGCATTGCAGAACACAGTTTAAAGCTCTGAATTAGGTCCTCATTGCAATGAAAGGAGAGCACAGGCTTGAAAACTGAAAGAATTCCCATTTCCATCAGAGGGACAGACATATAATGACTGAAAGCAGGAAGAATTTTTGAAAATTGCAATTAAACAGTATTTTGTATTTACCACTCAGTAGCAGTTGTCTTAAGCATTTACAAAAGTGATTCTTTGACATTTTTTCACATGATCGCTCCATAGGTGGCTGGACTTTGAGGATTTTCAAGTCTTTTCTGTGTTACTAGGCTACTCTTGAAAGTACTTGTGCTTTGATGAATGAGAGAGGTTTTTTTTGGCCAGCACTTACCTGAATAGAGGTCTTTAAAACCTCAGCAGTACAATTAGCAGTTGGTCAGATGATACTGATGGTACAGGAAAAAAGCGAATGGTTTTCTCCTTTATTTCTGGGGATTTTCTAAAGCTGCCTGACCCAATGTGATGTGCAATAACAACATTTTTCATGGGTTCCTAACGCACTTTAATTCCAGTTTGAGGAAAGTAAAACTCTTTTGTGGATAACAAGTCCATAATGTTATACAGATGCCAAATAAAAAGTTGTCCACAGACATTTGTATTCATAATGACACTTTCTGTCAGAGTGGGAGGTTGTGTTTTGGTAGAAGCCACAAGCGGGATAAGGATAAGGTTAGCTATGAAACCTCTTACACTAAATATCCTTAGTACTCTCAGATACGATCAAACTCGGATAGAGTGCGAGCAAAATAAGCTGATTATTTTCTTTTTTATAATAATCTTGAAATCCCATGTGTGGAATAACGCACTGCAAAGTAACTATGCCACAGTGAACTCTGCAGTTCAATTAATTTTAATTAAAAATTACCAGCTGTAAATATGCAAAGAGATAGCCACATGAATATTTGGAAGGATAGCAGTGTTTTGGGGCTGAGTAAATGATTTACTGAATCACACTAGAAAATCTACAAGTAGGAACTTAGTGTGGAAATCATTTGATACAAATATTATGCAGGAGAAGCATTTTTACAGACCAAGCAGATTAATGGAAATTAATAAAGTGTTTGGTCAATATCTGAGGCACAAGGTTCATCCTAGATTGTTTCCGCGTTGCTGCTCAGGAAGTGCAAAGAGTTAATTGGGAGCTATGTTGACCAAAAGCAATTGCTGCTGGCAGGGAATGGAGGAATGAGTACCTTTGGCAATAGTCTCCTATAGTTTGCCTTAAAGAGGGCACAGCATCAGAGCGAACATGGCTGTGTAGCAGTTCCCAACTAGTGTGCAGTTATGGAGAAGCTGCCTACAGCTGGCCTAGTCCAGAGTCATCCCAAGTTACTCTACGTTGTGGTGTCAGAATGGGGCTGGTTGAGAGAGAGTGAGAAGTGTACTGTAATGTCTTTCTAAGACACATCCAAGGCTGGTTTACCTTGTACCTCTGTCTTTGCTTCTCCTTTGGGTCTGCTTTACTCTTTTGCAACAGGAGTCAAAGAGCCTTGTTTTTCTTCTCTCTCTACTTGTCCTGGAATGAACCAGATGTAGTAATTAGTACTTCCCAAGCCTTTTCCAAAACTCAAATTGAAATAAGGTTTCTCTGATTTGAAAGAAATGCAAGTGTTTCCTATCGTCCCTCTATGCCAAGGAGGCATGGAAACAGCTCCTGCTGAATTCAAGTGCTTGGTGAATAAAGGGTCCAGAGAAGTTAATGGCAAAGCTGGAAATATCCAGCTCCCCAGGTGTGTAACAGTGGTCTAACTCTTAATGTCGGCCATTTGAACCTTCTTATTGGTAGGTTTTGGACCACACACAAACTCTGTCCAGATGGTCTCTAGAAAATATGAACGAAAGCCAGGTTTGCCTGATAACTTGCAGAGTAACAGTAGGGCTCACCACAGTAGTTATAATGCTGTCCACAAGAGATCTTTTCCATGTCACTGGTCTTGCATTAAACACAAAAGTTGTTTCTAAGGTAAGAATGCATGGACAGCTAGAGCTGTCCGGAGCCTTTCCCCACAAAACATCTTCTGTTATAAAGCTGAACAGGATGAAACAAAGTGGGCTGCAAAGTGTCATCTTTGATCTGCCAATAGAGGTGAAAAAGGCTTGCTAAGGAAATTTGCTTCTTTTTAAGGAAACCCTTTTAATTGTCTGCAACACAGCCTCATGCCAGTCTGCTTGGGAGCTGCTGTAGTTTAGAACCTGGGAGCCTCCCTTGGAACTAGGAAGTCTCAGGGCTTCCAGGCTTGGTGAGTCTGCAAGCTTGGGCTCAACTTCTTGGGGCCACAGGATAGGTGGAATCCCAGCTGCTGGGCTGAGAGTAAACAAAAGGATCTCACAGTCTTCCAGAAGAGTGTCTTACTTGGTGAATCTCAATTTGAAAGTCTGTACATGAGGGAAATCTTTCCATTAAAACAAAATAAAAATGAATATATTAATCCTCCTGCCTTGAACTTATAGTTCATAAAAACTAGAAAGATAATGAAGTTAATGCCAGGACTAGGAGTATAGTGTCCTTTGGATGTCCATTATCTGAACATTGTGGACAATCCTGTTAAAAAGACTTGTATATTTAATTTATTTAATTCCTTTCGTCCTCAGACTTCAGCTCTTACATTTGGAGAAGTTCTGAGTTTCTCCAGCAGAAGGTCATACATTTTTTTATGGTTCTTAAAAATATTACTTAAAAAATTATCCATGTGCTTTTGAAAATCCTGTTTACCTAGCTCAAATTTCTCTTGAAATATTTTTCTGTCATTCTTCTCATTGTCCAAACACAAGAATGCAAAGAAAAACTAGGTAGAAAAATGCCTCTAATGTCTGAAAGTGACCAATGTAAATCCTGTATACCATTAATGTTACTGTAAAGCTGAAGACAAGAATTCTGCACATTAAAATTATGTGAACTTCAAACCAGCAAACCAGCATTGCCATGATGACTGATACACAGTTATCTCTTTTAGTGAGAGATAAGAAAAGTTTGTAATCATAGTTGGTCTTTTTTCTTTTCTTTCTAAGCAGGCCTTGAAGTTACTCTCCTGAGCCCTACAGGGACAGTTTCAGGTGACCTAAAAATGCCAGTTTTGTCTAGTTTTACTGTAAAATCCAGGATCTTCAGCACCTGAAAATCTGATATGTGGAAGTAGATGCTCAGCTTCAGGGTTCAGCAGTTTGATCCAAGTAACCCTTGTGTCTTAGCTGGAGTATTTGCTTTCACATCAAGAAGCATGCTGCTTCCACTCAAATCTTTTGGGGTTTTTTTGAGCCGAGATATTTTTACACAGATTGCTTTTACTGGACTAGTTTAGTTTCTGAGTTCTGCATATGTGCAGTTGTAAAGAAATCAAATATTACAGCTGGAAACTGTGAGATCAGCCTTGTCACTGCCCCGGCCTCCCATCTACCGTGAAAACAAACACAGTTTTCTTCTCATGTCTGCCAGCAGGAAGGGGGTGGGGAGGCAGGCAGAGAGGCAGAGGAAAGTTTTTCTTCAAAAAGGAAGAAGGTCAACTATTTTGGGAAACTAAAACCTCTCAGCAATTAGAAAAATTCTTTTCTCTTTGCTCAGTAATTAGAGAAGTCTGCAGGCAAGCAGTAATTGCAGCAAACAGTAGAGCCTTGCAGATGGACGAGAGGTAAATGCATGTCTTTGCCTTTGCAGAAACATGTCTGCAGAAGATGAAGTGGATAGCATATTTTGCTGTGCCAACAGTTAAATTATAACACAGAGTCTATAAATCTCTGCACTGGATAAATCAGTTCATCAGGTACAGTCAGTCAGCTGATGTGCTGAAGGCAAGGACTGCGTGACTGATTTCCACCCGCTGCTTCTGACGTCTCTGTGGGACTTACTGTGTTTCTAAAGGCTGTATCCCCTGAAGACAGGGAAACAAATAGATCTCGGAGAAATTCTTACTGACTAGATGCAAAACAATGAAAAATTTTAATTCAAAACATAGAAAAATATAAATGCTAAATCTGGGAGGTTCCTTATTTGGCTGAAGAAACTACAGAATAACTGGTTAATATGGTTAACATAACTTTGTTATGGAGTCCTTGAGTCAGCCTCGCACGTTATGCCATGAGTTCAGTGTCTCTGCACTCTTCTGGCAAGCAGACCCTCAAAGGAGTCCACACAGAAAAATACAGACATGTTCCTCGTTACTTTCTTGGATGTATTTGTGAGTGTCCCTAATTTCTTTAGATTTCACCTCATTCCAATTAATAGCAACAAAACTAGGACAGGGTAAGATCTGAAAGGTGTATTTTTGAAATGGCCTATTTAAGTCATCTGGTCTTATGTTCTTCTAGTTGGGTTTTCATGCTATGAAGATTCCCTTGTATTTTCTAAGACATTATTCCAAAGCCTGATACTTTTTGTTCAACAGTTTTTTTTTCTTAATACATGCATAATTTTTTGATGCCTATGGTTCTAATTTGTTCCCTTCATTCTTCATTTGTTCCCCATATTCTGGTGTTTACATCGCAAATACTACTAGACTGCTCTTTACAGTCCTTTCTCTGAAAGCTCTTAAATATGTTATAAATGAGTTTATACAGAAAATTAAATAGTAAACTACTACAAAGCATTTCTCACCTCAGAAACTTCCCTAGTTTTCATCATATGGTTCTGGTAATCTGATGCTCAACTGACTGTAGTATTCCATGTAGGATCATATGGGAACTGTATAAGCTATTAAAATGTACAGTCTGCACTATCTCCAGATGTGTATGTGCATGCAACGCAAATTTGTATTGATCTTTGCAGCTGTGTTGCAAGATGTTGCTTATTGACTGTCTGCGATCCCTCATAGATGCCCTTTGTTCTTCATTTCTTGAGTTTTCAATCTCATTGTGGACATACGTGAGGATGTTTTCTTCCAGATGAATTCAACTGTTTTTGTAGTCTTCTAGTGGCCATGCCTCCTTTTTGTTCAGTTATATCTGTGGAAAGCATAAGTTTTCACTTCTCCCACATCCTTTAGGAAGAACTGTAACACAGAACCAATTCAGCTGTCTTTCTTTTTGTGCTTTCAGTGAGGGTTTAGCAAAATACCTAGTAAAGTGATTCAAACCATGCTGCTCAATGTACCTATCCACTGGTTGCCAGAACTGGGTACCTCAGTGGAGGTGCATCCTGGAAGGCACAAGGTCCACACCACCAGCATGGAATCTGTAGCCTTTGTCTTAACCAAAGAGATTTCTTCGGTATTCATGATTTTCTCAAACAGTGGACTGTTTCATTTCTCCATCTTGAAGATAAAACAACTTTTACTCAGAATGTACTCTAATTGAGCTTTGTGCTTCCCTCTCCATTTCCCTGCAATACCTTGCCTGGTCATTGGCTTTACAGGCAACTGTGTTTGGAGAGGAACACAGTGAAGAAGGGCCTGCAAGAATCACAAAAGAAAGATCCTTTCCTAGTGTTGGGTGTACACAGTCTTCTCAGACCATATATGCAATAGCCTTTTCTTCCCCAGATTCCCATTGTTATAACCACCATTTCTGTTTCAGACGTGGTGTTAAGTAAAAAATTTCTTTCACTACTGATGATTTTCTTATAATGTTTCCAACCTTTTCAGACCAAGTTGAAACAATATTTACAACATCATTGTGTCAAAAGTTATTTTTATGTTTTATTGTTTTCATTAAGTATTTTAAATACATATGGTATTTTAAATTTAATTTAATTTTTATTAAAAAGCTTGTGCATCTTCTGTAGCATTTTGCTGCCTAGAGTAACATGGAACAGAGGGGGCAAAAAAAGGATTTGGGAGATCTGGTGTGTCCATTATCTGAGATAGATGTTTCATTTCTGTCAGTTTTTTTTAGAACACATACCTACATTGCAGAGAGTTAGAGTAGTTTGGATGCTATGGGGAGGGAAGAAGGAGGGAGAGATTTTGGTCAACAGTCAGATATTTGCCCCAAGTCTTTCATCTGACAGTGCCTGTGTCTTTCCTGTGCTGATCACAAGATCATTAGATTATATAGGAACACAATTAGTGAGGCTGATACTAGCCATAAAATTCTCTGTCACGTGTTGAAATTACTATGCATTTGTAAACTCCTACATCATTAGCTTAAATTGCCAGTTTATTGGGATGCATAAGTATCCTGCTTTGAGCTCATTCTCTTATTTTTTTGCGGGGGGGGCCTCTGTGATGGGACTGATGTTTTTGTATCTAGGAGTACTAGTGGAAAGTCTTGGAGAAGATCCAGCCAAAGGTTTAAAAATGGCTATTACTATAACCCCAAACATTTGTTATTTCATTGCTCATCCTCTCTTCTCAGATGTCTTCCTATGAATGCAGTATGACACATCAAAAAAACCCAATGAAGCCCTCCAACAAATATTTGTTCACAGTAGGTGCATGATTCATGAGGCGTTGTTCTGCCAGCATATGGACGTGGGGTTTTTTTGTCCTGTTTATTATTAACCATTTGAAATCTTATAAACTTTTATAATATTGCACTTCAGTGTCTATATTGGAGACTACAGAATTTCCTTTATTTGAGATGCTATAAACAAAGTAATTTCATGAATCACTATGCCATAGGGACTGGTGTAGTTATTGTTTTTAATAAAAGTTGCTGGCATCCTTAAATTTTTGCTCACTAATGGGTGGAGATTTAGTGTGGGTTTTCTCACCAAGGCCTAGGAAGGTCCATGATGTAAGTCTTAGATAGTCCAGTCCTGAGTGGATGCCAATCAGTAAAGGTGAAATGGATTTCACCTACATTTAATGGTCTAAATGTGACTTTAGATGCACATGAGCAATTTACTCTTCTGTTTTCTTTTTTCATTAATAGAAATAGGCCTGTATCCAGACAGTGATTCGTCTGAACTACATAAACTACCTAAAATAAGAATGAGATGATTACTCTCTGGTAGTCCCTAATACTTTTCTGATGAATAGGGTGCAGGAATCCTAGATGAGGTTTAGAGATGATACCCAATTTTACATAGGTAAAAGCAGATGGGATGAATCTTGCCAACAAAGACAGCCATAGCATTCAAACAAATATCAACTCAACACTTCAAATACCTTCTACTACTCTGAAATGGAGTGAGAGTCAAAGAGAGTAAGAGTGAGAATTGACATGCACCACCAACATGCTTTTTAGCACATATTTCTGTGGAATGTAGAAGGAATTAATTAAAACTATGGTCCTGAATGAAAAAGCAGTATTTTCTATTCAGTGTAAGTATGAACACAATTGTACCTTATACCTCATTGAATAGGTATAATAATTATTGTGATTGGCTTGGAATGTAAATAGGACCGCAAGTCTTGTGATAGTTCTTGTACTGCTACTTTCTGAGTGTGCAGAAGCTTCAGTTTGGAAGGCATTTTAGGAAACATCTTCTGTTTCAGAAAGCAGGACTGACACTTTACCAGGGAATGAGAGTTTGCTGTACTCTGTTCTGATGAAAATCCTTGCAGCAATCCTTAACTGATGGTGCTGAGAAACGGAGTGGAGCAAACTGGTGAAAGTAGCTATTTCTGCTACAGTGCTTTCCACAGGTCATCCAGCTTTCCGAGATCCATTGTCTATTTTGGCTGTAAGACAAATAGTCTGTGTTTTCTGAAATTGAGGTTAGACCTTATGAACGTGTCGTAGTCGTGTTTTGAAGATTAGATACTGTAATAATTTATCTTCCTTCAGTAATGATTTTGAAAAGTGTCCAGGTAAATATGCCTCTATATCTGCTGCTGAAGTCAATGGTATCAATCAGAAAGTGGTTTATTGCAAAGGGTTCATTTCAGAACTGGTTTTTTTTCACTCTAGTTTATATGATCATAACTTGCTTTCTTACTCAAGTGAACACTAAAGTTGGTTAATTTCCATTTTTCCATAGCAATATTTTCAAACCACGAAAGGTCTCACTCTCTTCTCACTTCAGATCAATATTGACATGACTTCTGTTTGGTAGTAGTGCCAATATCACTAGGCCCAGGTACATTATTATAAGTTTTGTTTAAATTCAGGCTAATTTCAGCTTACCATGCAAGTTTTCAATATTATCTAACATTGTGCTATAACTCTTACAGCTAATCAACAATTTGTTCAAAACGTACTCCAGAATTTGTATTTAGGACTTGAAGAATTTGAGTTTTAAATAATATACAGTAACTCTGTTTATGTGTTTTCTTTTGCTTTGCAAATCCAACAAAATCTTTAGCAAATTGCTGTTTTATGTAGATTCATAGGCAATTGACCTTATTTTGCAAAGCATGTACAACATAAATGAGACATTAAGATTTCGAAGTTTAATATGCTGGAGGGAGAAAAGAAACCAAATTATATAACACCTTGTAGCAATAAATATTTTATTTTGGTTATGGTGTGACATTCAATGACTGTAAGCTATACAAATCAGGATTTCTATTTGCTTATGCAGCTGCTCCTTTACACGTTTCATTCACAATGTTTTTTCATGAAGTTGCAAGCTGACACTTGCCATGTTTTCTGTTCATTTGTCTCAGAGCTCTAGATTGGAATGACATAGTCTATGAACCGTGTTTGAATCTGTGAGCTATGTTTGATTTCTGTAGGCATAGGTCCAACATCAGTATAACTCTGTGCTTTTTCTGAAAAAATGCAAAGCATTTTAAAAAGAGGTTGGTACCATTAGCCCTATTTATTCTAGTTATAAAAACTGAGGCAGGTCTTGTGTAGCTTTGTGGCCTACGGTCAGTTAAGCAGTATTGCCTGGGTTTCGCTGGGAACTCATGGAAGCAGGACTCATGAGGTTTTTGAAGTGGTTGTAGGATTTGAGGTCTGAGTCATGATGGGCAGTTCTTGCTGTGTTTTATTCAAATTTAAGGTATTTCTTATAACTAGGATCTTGAACCTGTAGCACTTGAGTTCTGCAGCTGATTCTCTCATTGACTTGGGAACATGGTCAACATTTCTGTGCTTCAGAGTAATATAAATGAATCCATTAGCTTCACTGCAAGAATTAACTAATGTTTGGAGTTGCTAAAGTGAAAAGAATCTTATTATTTACCAATTGATGTTTAATATTAGTAACTTTAAATGCTCTTTTTATTGAAACAAAGATTAATTTTCCTCCACATATATGGCTTGAGACTTCTTAGACCACAAATTAATAGAGCAGAAGTATTTCTGTTCTTTGTCTAACTGAGAATTGAAGACTGATTTTTTTTTTTTTTTAAAAGGTGCCTTATAATTTTCTATTTCCTTCTTTCTAGGATTTATCATTTTAACCCAAGGAAAGTAGAATGGACAAATAAACAAACAAAATCCCTGATATTTAAGGTAAAATAATTGAAGAAAAAATTATTCTTAAATATAAGATAATGAAGTTATTTGAAAATTAACTGTGTCTGAAAGAATAATAAAACTTTCTGTTGCTGTTTTAGAAATAACTTTTATATTTTTCAACTTTCATCTCCTTTATTTCAATGCACATGATGAAATACATTGAGATTTACATGTGGATATTTTATCTGTCAATCTATCTAATTGTGCTTTGAAGGTTTTTATCAGTACACTTTTCCAGTACCTTATAAATCATTACTTTAACATTAAACATATCTTGCCTAGATATCCTGACTCCAAGTATCTGTGTTGAAGTCTGCTGAAAGAAATGGAAATCCTTTGACTGACTGTCATGGATTCAACATCCCAAACACATTTTGGCTTAAATTTTGTATTTACTTCGACACAATGATATGAATCAAATTTCTGTCTTTCTTAAAGAATAAGCTGTCTGTTAACTATATCAGCAACTACACTGAAAACAGAATTAAAAGAAAGCACAGTTTAATAGTGTTGATAGTATGGGCACTTTATACTAATTCTGACCCTTATTGCAATTTTACTTAACTTTTATTTTTCATATTTAGATTTAATCAAGGAATTAGATTGCTGTTATTTACATGCTGAAATATATTGACTAATATTTACACATTTATGTACTGGTATAAAAAAACCCCGATTAATACAGATTGAAAGAGCTGTCCTGCATTATTCTTCTTTATGAACTCTAATTTAGACACCTTAAATACTTACATGCTCTTATCCATGTGCCTGGTTGATTTTAATGATATAAAAGTGGCAGAGTGACTACAAATGAAATTCCTCACTCAACAAGTCATCCAATAATTATTTCTGCAAAAAATTGCAGAATTTTCCTAAAAAGTACCTTAAGTGATTCCATCAGGGGTAAATACATTTCTGGGAGGCAGATTGCAGAAATTTAGGTCTTTGTTTTCAAAATTAAGTCAGAAAAGCTATTCAATCAATACTGCATTGTGATGAATATACTTTTGATCGTAAATGCAGTGTTTCTTTTGCACTTGCCAAAGAAATGAGGTTTTCCAAATGATAAGCAAGGAAAAACAGTCTGTTTCAGAGATATGGGAGGGGCAAAACTATGTTTCCTCCTTTATTTTTATTTTCTTCTGGCAAAAGCCAGTGAAAGCATTTAGGGAAGAGATCAGTCTCCTTAAGAAATGACCAGAGATCGTTGGGAGGAAGGGAGAAGAGACTGAGGGAAAGCACAAAGTGCTGCCATCGGAGAGGGCCAAGACAGCTGAATCAGGGTGATACAGACTTTTCATTATCAGAAACAATTGCTCTGTCAGGAGCAACATGGGACTTCATGCAATGTTTTTGAACTCTGATTCCTGATAGGAGTGTGTTACATAACTTTTGCTTTGTGAGTGCTGGCAACTGTCAACCTACAGACACAGCCAAAAGCACTGTGCTCAGCTGCTTGCTTTTCTTTTTTTCAAAAATCACCTATATCTGGGCCAAGCATTAAACAGACCAGCCTATCTTTACCCTTTCCCCTGCCCCCTCCATCAACAGAAGCCTGGTTTTCATCACAGATTAATAAATGAAATCTTTTATCATTTTGCTGTGCTTCCCACAGCATTTTGGTAGGAGTTAACAATGCTCCAAGTCAATATTGCCATAGTGCTTGAAATGTCTTTGCATGTTTGTTCACTTGAAAGAGTTGTGGCGGTGGGATTAGAGAAAGACTTTTAAACTGTCAGTGTGTACAGCCTCAGAAACTTCAAGATGGTTTTGCTTGCGTTCGGTTTGACAAAAATCTGTTATGGAACTATTGCTATTGCTTTTGTCTTTCAGTTTTATAATAACAATATTTTTTTTAAAAAAGAGCCCATGTTATATCTTCCGCTGTCTCCTGAAGTGATTATTTATATCATTTGCTGTTAAGGAAATATGTCTAAGTGCTGAGGAATTTTAATTAAGCAGACTCAGCTGGAACAAATAGCTGTAGGATTTCACAATACTGTTCTGAAATTATTGGCAGGCCCAGAAGCCAGGGAAATTCTTGAATTTTGGGGTTTTACCATGGCAGACATAGCCATTAAATCTTTCTTACTTGTTTTCAAATCAATGGTTTTGTAGACCATGTTATTTCACAATTGCTGTCAGTGGTTGTTCCTCTTTCTTACTTTCTCTTCCATCTGCCCTAAAAAAGATACAATTTTAGCAAAACAAGCAGAACCTCTTCCACATTTATAAGAGAAGTGCTTATTGGACTAAACACCATAGGATTTCTTTGTGTTCAGATGAGTTATTTATGGGAAAAAATTGGGGTTTTTTTCCTTGGAGGTGGAGGCAATTCTGCCGAGCCCTTGAGGGCAACCGCACTTGTAGGTATTTACTGAATTTGTGAAAATTTAACAATAAAGACATATATTAAATTCTGCTGTAATATATCCTTTTCTGAGTAGTATGCTCATCAAAAAACAAGTTAAAACTTTTCTGTGTTGTGTAACTAATTCTCTGTTTATATGGTAAACACTTCTCTGTTTTGCTTTCCAAGGGCCGTCATTCCCTGCCTGCCTAATCTACTGTTGCTAACAAAAACGACAGTAACAAACCAGGGAGGAACAGCCTTCTCTGGCCCTTTGTTTTCACTCTGCTGGGTGAACACCTGGGGTTTTTTTCCCTTTGCCTTTTCTCTTTTCTCCTTTTCTCTTCAGGGAAAGGAAACCATTTGTATGTTGCACTAAGGAAAAGTGATTGAAAAGTGGAAGCCCATACTTTTCTCTTCAGCAAGCGGAGATCTGTTTTCAGCCTGATGTTTGGTGAAAGGAAGCTTCAGAGCTGCAGGCCAGCTGCCAGGAATGTCTGATTTCCTTTCCACCCAGTCCTATGATCCTCCCTTTTGGCAGTGATTACCGATGACCACAGCTGTCATGCTAGGTCATGGTAAGCTGTCAAGCAAGGTAGTACATGAGATATACAAGGCCCAGTCCTTGATCTGTGCTGAAGAACAAGATCTTAAATTGAATCTGGTATCAGCCAGTGCGTGAGCATACCACAGCAAGAAGCGTCGGGCTGATGTCAGCTTGTCATTCCGGTTTCTTGAGAAGGTGGGCAAGCAGTAGGTGCTTTTCTAAGCTTTACATAGCTCATAATATCCTGAAGCATGAGGAGGGGTTATAATTTAGTCAGAACAGCTGATTGTCAAGAATGGGCAAGTCCTTCCAGCCAGCTGAAATGAGAAATAGCACTTTGCATTGCTCTCACCCAACAAGTATGTAACGATACAGGACAACTCCATAATCAGTGATCAGAACAAGAGCATTCAGGTGGTTGTGCTGCATGCAGCACTCTATGGGTGACTGACTGTTGACATTATAGATGTGACTGAAAATCAACACAGGACTGCGGACTTCAGAAAATGATGGATACTGTTGTCAGGGACATAACTTCTAAAAATAGGACTTGCAGTCTACGTAAGACAGTATTTTGTTAAGCTTCATATGTTCAGTGCCAAGTGCACAAGTGTCTTCTGAAGAGTTAGTATTTTACTACATCTTATACTGTTATGCTGGCTTTAGAAAGCGCTTTTTGCTGTAGCATCTGTTCTGCTTCTAACAGCATATTAAATGACATGACTAAAATCCGTTAGGTGTTTGCTCTGTATGCCTTCCTCCACAGGGGGAGGCATTTGTGATGAAGTGTTTGTTTTTAAAACATATAAGAACAGGTTGCTTTCTGTTTCCCAGAGAAAAAAAGATCAACACTAGAGGGACAGAAGGTCATAAACACTGTGATTGTCCATTGTTTTTGTGGGAGTTTTTTGCCACTTTAGGCTGGCACAGCCAAGGAATTTGCCTTCAAAATAGCCTCAGGGCATGTGGATGTAGGTGATGCTGATTTCTTTTGGTTCTCATTTTAGATGGCTCTTGTTCCAGTTGGGAGGTTGATCACCTTGGCAAGTTCCATCTGAACTTCATTTGGTATGATTTACTTCAGAATAGTAAACATAATTTCAGTTCTTTTGCTCTCTGTTCTCACAAAACACCTATGGCTATGTAACAAATCTTACATAAAATTAAATCTGACTTTATTAAGCTCTTACACAAGGTTGGTAGAAAATTTCGGGAACCCTCTGGACAAGAGCCAGTTTCTTTACAGATTTCTCCTGGTCAAACAAGGCAACTAATGACTAATTTTCAAAAGGCTGGGGAATCCACAGCTACAGCTAAGAGGGGTAAAAAAATGTGATAAATAAACAAGTCCATATACAAACCCTTCCTCAGGAAACCAGCATGGGAAGCACAGACATTTAGAATGACAATCCAGCGTGTTTTGCCAAAGAGAGACTTTCCAAAACAGCTGTAGAAATGGTTACGGTATACTTGAACGTCCATTTTAATAGCATTATAGCCTCAACTGTTTATATTTTAATCTAATAGTTTTCATGCTGTTAGCCATATTTATTGCAATTGTATAAAGTTTTAAACCTATATAAGTAACCCGTGAGAGGGAGTGACAGACTTCAACAAACACTGCTGCCCATGAACCTGGTTACCTTCCAGCCTCTGTTCATTCAGGTACAGTCGATCTTGAGGCTGTGACAGAAGCTGTTGTTCGGTCTCCCTGTGGGATACGACATTTGCTTCGTTTGTTCAGAAAGCTTTTCATAACTGTCCCATGTCTGGAGCACTCAGGTGGGAATATACTTCCTCTCTTTGAATAATGGCTGAACTCCCAGTGGAAGAGGAGGTATTTAAATAACTGTGTTGCCATGTAGAGTATCTCATGATTTCAATCCTCAGAGTCCCTGAGCTATCTGAACACATATTTATAATCAGCTTAGTGAATGCTCTCTCTGGCTATTTATCAGCTGTGACCCTGTGTTTCCATTTTACAAGTGCAACTTAAGAATATGATATGTCCTGTCATTAGCAGATTTTTTTTTTGTCTCCAAGAACAAAAACTTCCCAACAAAGGACAAACCTTCTTTGTGTAATATATATACATTCTTCTCTGCTTTGCTGACTTGGACTATGGAATATAGTTGCTGAGACATGAAAGGATTTCTGTGTCTGTCCCTCACTGCCATGTTATCAAGTTTAGCTCTAAATATGGAAGGACCTGTGTCCATAGTGTTGAACTCTCCTACAGTCCAAAAACCCAAATTGACTTCTGGGAGAAGTCTCTGACCTATACTAACTTCTGAGCTGTGGGTAGGAATTAGATATAATCTGGCACTCTCCCAAAGCCTAGCTGATCCAGACTACAACTGTGTCGAGGCTGCCCCACCACTTTGACAGGAAAGATATTTGATGTTGCTTAACCTACCAGGATATGTACAATTCTTAGCCTTAAATAGACCCATCTGTACTGGATAAAGGGAGGACTCAAGCCCCTTTAGTGAGACTCAGATGTCTAAATTTCAGTTCAGATTGAGACTTTGTGAGGCTATTTGCAGACATCATGGTTTCTGAAAGCTCAGAGACACAATTTTGTGAATAATTTTTTAAGTATCACTGCTTTTATTCAGAAGTAATACCATTTTGGCAAGACTGAGTGTCCTGGCATGGTGAAAGCACCATCAGAAGTCAAAAAATGGGCTTCCCTGATTTGACATCTTCTGAAGAGTTGGGTTTAGTAGGTCTGTTTGTGATGACATCAGTGGTTTGAGCACAAAAACAAGCAGCCGTGGCTGCTTCCATTTAGGAATGTGGATAGTGATGGTGGTGCAATATTGTCAGAGCTTCCACCCCAGCATTCAAAGCTGTATGCTTCACCTCAAATAAGAACAACCAAAGCTTACTTGGAAGTGCTCTAGGGTTTTCTGCTGAGTGAGGGATATGTGGATTCAGGCCCCTAAGGGTGCTATTGGTGTAAGGTTCTGATTGCCTCTTTCCTGCAAAAGTCTTCTCCCCTCTGTGCTATAGTTTAAAGCGAATGATGATATTAACACTGGCTACTTTGAACAAAAAAGTGAGCTTGATCTAGCCACCCTCACCCAAAGGGATGAGTGAGGCCCGTGAATACGGAAGGGGTTAATGAGTAAATCCTACGATGAACAGTGAGTTTAAAGAAGAGCTGTGGTGTAGAGAAATGAGGAATTCCTTACACACTTGTCCATTTACCCTTTCCTTCGGCAGCTTGACCAACTGAAGCAGCCTCTGGCTGCTGGGAATCCCATCTCCATGCACCTATGTGCCTTGTGATCACACAGGGGTTGCAACCTGGGCTGAGACTGTGCAACCTGCTCTGGGAGCTGGGCCACTGCACCAGAGGTGGGCATACCATCACATGAGAGACCCACTGAAGATGTATGCAGCATTGACCCAGGGAAAGTGAAGGCAGGTGTCTGATGTCCTTGGTAATGCCTTGACCATGAGGCTGTATGCTCCAGGGTACATCATGTTACTGTAAATAAAAAGTGATACTTTGGAGTGATGATGTTTTTGTCTGTCTCAGCTGAACTTGTGCTAGCAAACAAGGAAATTCTTGAAAAAATGCTACAGAGGCCTTCATGTTCTCCATCTATTGACTCTGCATGAGAATTATCTGCCCCTTGCAGCACAACTGCATTTTACTTATCTTGTCAGCCAGTCTTCCCCTTATAATTGAACAATATTTGTATCTCATATTTTTTACTGAGTAACCATCAAGCTTCAAGATAGGCTTTGGACTAAGACGGCTGTGTTGGTCAAAGCTTATATACCGTTGACAGCAGTAACTCAATAGGATATCAGAGAATACTGAATATCCACTTTTAGAAGGCCGTAAATTGACTTCTATTGGATAATCAGAAATGAGAATCAATACGCGTTTTTGAAAGTTTAGATTTACAGTTTAAAACCAAATCTTTGCTCTTCCAGCACAATATTATTTGTGAAGGGAGCGTTAGTTAAAAATTGTGTTTAAGAACAACAGAAATTTTTGTGAAATGTGGATTGACTCATAATTTTTAAGGACATGCTAAAACATTAAACGAAAAAACCCACATCTATTAAAAATGCATAAAATTCTACTTGCTTGCTGTCCAAATAGGAATTCAAATGAAGTTAAATGGATGGAAATTCTGTTCAGACATACTTCAGATGGTTCATATCCTCTCCTACGTGGGATAGGATGTGAACCAGATTTAAGAGAAAACCGCTAAACTCTTTGTGAAGAAAAGCATTTCATTAGGGTGAAGGATTGGATTAGAAATGACTGTATTTCTCATGAAGGGGTCATCAGTCGTGAAGTTTTATTCTTTGAGTGCCCTCAAGAGACCAGGCAGATCTGATCTGTGAGGAGTGCTGCTGACTCAGGCTGCTGTAGGAAGGCGTTGAAGGACAACCAGGGAAATCTCTGACCTTCACTTTGCCGCTGACCGTCACTTGGGTTTTCCTGCCTGGAAGAGAGGCAGTGGGTTGGGGTAGCTGGGGAGGAAACAGAGACCAGAACATTGACCTCAATCTAAACACAATACAGAAAAAGACAATAAACTCCAGGAGGAAAAACACAGGAGTGATTTACCTAGGAGGAAGTGAGAATATTAAATTCTTTCAAGTAACTTCAGGAGGTGTAATAGAGGAAATCTATTGAAAACACACAGTGAAGACATCTGTCTTTAGCCAGCAAGTCCTATGACACACAGAAGTGTTAGGTATCTACTATATAACTAATATTTTACAGCTGATTAAATCTGTGAATGCTGTGGGATTATTACAGTTGTGCAGTCACATTACTTTTCTGCCTCTGGAAAAGTAGAGAGCTTATAAACAGTAATAAATTCAGCCTAATTTATCTGTTCATCCGAATATCCATTCAATGTGGCAAAATTGTAAGCCCTCTTTTCTAGTGTTGACAAAGACTTTTGATGCGGATCAAAAGACCCTCTCCTCTCCCTCTCCATCCATCTTTCCCTCTCCCTCTCCTCCGTCCTTCTCCATCTCCTCCCTTTCTCCTCTCCCTCTCCTCTCTCTTCCATATACCGAAAAATGTTGTGTTTAATGCAGAGCAGAACTGTAACTATATGAATTGTCAAAAGCATAGAAAGATTTTGGTTTTTTTGCTTTTCTGCAGGGTTTGCACAAGAGTATCACGTTGGTTTTAGATTTTGACAAGACTTCTGCTTTTGATGCTTATCCTTACCAGAGAGTGAGAAGACCTTTTTACCGTCACAGCTCTTTTCAAAAGACATGGGAAAGCATCTGGAAAACCAGATTTTAACAGTGGGTAAGTTATAAATAGTAACATACAGAATCACACTCCGAACGGAAATTATTTGATTTTTTTCATTACAGCATTATATTACATTGACTCTGGTTTCCGTGTACTAGAAGCATGTATTATATCCTTATCATATCCTTAGGTTCCTAGACACAGAGATCAATTAACATATGTCAAGAGTAATTTTTACAGTCTAACTGCACCTGGCTAACTGATAGCACCTACAGATATGGACAGAACGGAGGACCAGAATTTAGGTATCTTAAAGGAATTATTTCCTGTCAGATGATGAAGATGAAATAATGGAAAGTATTTGCTTTTTGTCTAGTCTGTTGGGTTTGATATTTTTATAACTCTTAACCCAGACTAAATCTTCACCCATTTTGAATGTGAAAAGAAAAATAGTATTTCTGTCTTTTATAAGGTACACATTCATTAAAAAGGAAACTAGGAAACCATCTTTAGAGTAATTCCTTCTATAAGAAAGAGTCAACACTCCCAATTTGTTCCCTCTACCCCCACAAGCTACAGCTTAAAAACACAATTCTATAATTAAAGTGAAAATAAATTTTACTTTGTCTTAATTGATGCCATATTGACAGGTAAATGCGATTGGTTTTGTTTGTGTGCCTAGTACATTGTGCTCATGTTCAGTGCTGTAAAAGGAAAAACAGTAAAATTGTATTCTGCAGTGTTGAAAGTAGTTCATTTCAAGGAAAATAATGAATTTTGTCAAATTGACAGTTATGACTAAATGTGCCCAAGCACAAGACACCTTGAGTAAAGCAGTATGGCTGTAAACTACTCAATTTTCTTCCCAAAGCAATTTGAGAAAAAGTGTCTTCAGAATCTACCATGTAGCATGTGGGTAAAGGAAGAACATACCGACAACTTACTATGAATGTGTCTCATCATTCCATACTTTGGCACATCTTTTCTTTGTTCCCTGTACTAATATTGTGACTGAATATGTGGAAATATATCTTACCATATCAGTATTTACTTGGTTTTAACCGTGTTGAACAATGGTTTTATAAAATAGGGAACTGAGAAGGCTTTGAAAAGAATCATTGTTAAGTTTAATGCTCTGTTTGCAGGTCAAGAATGAAAGTAGAATTTAACATTTTGTTTATTGCTTTTTCATTGCGTACCGTTAAGGCTACTTGATGTGTTTGGCCAGCCTGGTTATCATTCCCATAATTAAAAGAGTTCCGAAGTGCAGGAATACTTCTAGGAAAACAAGAGAATTAGATCAGTAGAGAAGATTTGATTTATGAACTATTGTCCCTCTTATATTGGATGTCTTAATTTAGGAAGATCCAGATACACAGGGATTTTGTAACAAGTACTTTAAATTCAGGTGCACTGTGGATTTAATTTCAAAAAGCAGTTTGCTGCTCTTCTGTCTTTATAGTTGAGGTAGTCTGTTTGTAGAGTCTAGTAAGTGATTCAACTGAACTTAATGTGCGTGTCACATGTGATGGTATGACCAATTTAAAAGTCTTTGGAAAGTTCTGTATTTCTTCATTAGAGAATATAAAGTTATTTGTCACCTCTGAGTTACCTTGACTCTGAGTCTTCATTCAAATGAGCGCCAACGAGTAGCAATATTTCTGAAACTGCATGGTGACATAATAAACTGTGCTGAGAAATTTCTAAAGCTGTTCGTGTTCTATTTCACAGGCCTGTGTGTTACATTTTTCTCGTGCGCTCTGGCAGCATTTGCTGTATATGGGAGTCTGCATCAGCTAATGGCAGACTTAGCTGCAGCAGTGTGGCAGACCTGTGACTATATACTGAGGCTGGAGAATCATCATGGATACAACCCTGGACCTGTACCTAATGCTAAACTGAGAATTATGGCGCCTCAGTGACATGTACTTGAGCAGGAGGAGGGTGTGCTGTGAATCTTTGATAAAGTCATGCTCCAGCAGGCCATGTGCCCTACAGTAGGATCTGGGTGGATATGGGGGGAATGTTTGGTTGTGAGTTTGTCTTAAAAACCACACAAACCAATATACCAAAGGAAATTTTGTACGCAGTTGCCATCTACTTCCAGTAAGCAATGAGAAAGTAGGGGTATATGCCGAGTCTCCTGGCAATCTTTTGTGTTTGCCTTTCATGCTGTGCATGTAAAAGTGCATAACTTTAATATGTAGTTTTTATATTCTCAACCTACTCTGTATTTCAAATGATGAAAAAAGACCTGTGTTACAGGTAAATTTTGGAGAAGATAAAGCAAAGCAACCAAACACTAGAGGTAAATCAGGGTAGAGGATTTCATATTATGGGGCCAAGAAGCTAATGCAGACACATAGCTAGAGAAGTGGGGTGGGTACTGTGTGCATGACCAGCACTTCCAATATGATTTTGTCCTTCTTAAAACCACTGGCACTGCTGAACAAACTATGTAAATTCGGCTCTATTTTTGATTGTTATAACTGTTTCCTTCTGATAACCTAAAATTAAATACTCTGTGGTTTCAGCAACAAAAGCTCAAATCCTAGCTGTGCATGTTAAAGAAACCTCCTTGTAAACCAAAAGTCCTACTTCCATAGAGCATCATTGGCACTTGCTGTGAGATGTTTGGTCTGCTAACAGACTGCAGCAGGACAAGGAGTACATGGGGACTTATTGGAATACATCTAAGGAGTAATGGCTTATAAAGACTTGCAATAAATAATGAATGCCCAGGGTAATATTCTTTCTAATGAACATTTTAATGATTACTTTTCCCCAGTAGGGGACTTTCAGACTTCTTAACAGAGGCACAGAATGAACTCTTTGTGCTGCGGCTGTCTCTCTCCATCACTTTTTGTTTTCTTCTCGCCTGTCCCTTATTGCTAGCTGCCACTGATTCACTCTGCCTCCAGCTGTGAGGGTAAAGTTTACACTGTCTTCAAAACCTGCTCTTTGTTTTCTTCAGTTAGGGTAAAGCTTGATGGGGGACAAAGCAAAGTGCCTCCCCTGCCCACTGGAATGCTCTGGGCAGCATTTCTGTGACTCAACCCTGCTCCCTACACCAAGTATGAAGCGGAAACAGAAGAACCAAGAACTGCGTTTGCAGTAAGATACTGTCCCAGACTGTCCTGGTAACATATTGAAGATTAGCTGGATAACTTTTTAAAACGTCATCCAAGGAAAATTTCAGACATTTTTACATGGAAGAAATGTATCCTCAGAGCATCCGTACTTTCTACATAGCTCATCTTTTTCTTTAGATTCTTTGGTAGATGCAGGCTTCTTTCTTTTTTTTCCACATTTTTTCCTAAAATTTTCATAGGCACTCTGCATGATGAAAAACAACTTAATGTTCTGCCCTACGGATCCACCAAACTTCATAATAACAGCAAATCTGAATATTAGTTCTCTATCAAAGTGCTTTGTGTTGAAATTCAGTCCTGCTGGGAGACTATGGCTAGCCACCTTTAAATGGTTAAGAACTGTATTTTTAACTGGAGTTAGAATATTTCCTAAAGGAACCTACAGTCTGGGATGGAGTCCAGATGTACATTTGAGATGGCTAAAACGGAAAGTCCTGATTTTTTATTAGGCATGCCATTCAGAGTGCAAAATGAAGTGTGAGCAAAGAAAGCATGTTGTCATGGCAACAGCAAATATAATTTAATGCAACAGGTTTTGGTTCTGACCTGAAAAAGGAACTATTTGTCCTGAAAGTCAGCTTATAGCCCATAAAAGTTTTAGAAGACAGTAACTCATCTTCACTAAAGGCCAGCAGCTGGAGAGATGGATACCTCAGAGGTTTTTAGTGAACAAAAGAATCTAAATATTCTAATCATTGTTGTTCTGGCATAGATGTGCAAGAAGGAATTGCTTCAATAATGTGTCTACTGCTCACATGATAACCACCTGCAGGCAATCTCCTAGGCACAGTGTCTTTCTATTATTTTTAATAGAGTATATGATGTTTGTAGAATTGCAAGATATAGTGAGACTAAATACTTTGTAGAAAAATACACATAGTGTCAACTACTAGTATTAAAATTTTGGGTTTAGAAATTCCTGTCTCCCAAATTTATGATGAATCCACAATTATGTCCCCACTACTTGTTACAACTATTCAGTGGAAAAGACTTAGAGAAGCAGCAAGTTTGGGAAAGCAAGCTGTTTTCTAGATTAGTTTATTAAGACTGGAAATAACGCTTAAACTGCACATCTGATGCCAGGTATTTGATTTTCAAGGATGTGCTCATTTCCCTTACAAGATTAGCTGCTCTGGATTCCTGAGAGTGCAGTGGGCTGCATAAGACACATTCAAAACGTTTGAGTGTCTAATTCCATCTGCTGCCACCTCATCTGTCTCCATGGGAAGAAGTAAATTTACAGGAGCAAAAAGAGGAATGATCTGCTTTCCATTGTTTTGACTCACAGGAAGAAATAAGCTACTCAAATCTTAAGAGGAACTTTGATCTTCCAGGATTTGCAGTTCACCCTCTGGACTAAAGATGCTTGAAGAAGTTTGGCTTGAAGAAGTTTGGCTAAGGGTGAGGCATAATCTTCCAAAATGAACAAAAGATTCTAGACATGAGTCAGAGACTCAGCACGGTGAGGACTTGGGTAACCCTACTGGAAGGCAGGCAGGCAAACCATAGGCATCTGCATGCCCTTTGTGACCTGGAGATCCTTGTATTGTTTTCACTTCATTGTTTGCAGGTGTCTTCATAGAGCAGTGTGCAAAGGGATTTGTGCTTACTAACCACATATGCACTGAAGGCAATAAAATCTTCCACTGCTGCTGTGAAGTAAAGCTTCTCTAGTCTTCTGACACACCATGCCATGCTCTCACTGTAGCCAGATTTGAACAGCTTAGCGCACATGCAGAAACCAAAGCATAGCAGCCTCCTTGTTGCACCATGGTTTGCTGTTTCTCAAGACTTGTATGACCCTTTCACAGCATGAATCCATTCTATATTGGACAAAAATAATTATAAAACACACAAGACTTGAGTTTAGTGCATTTCTGACACTGTGACTGCTGGCTGTATTTGAATTATGCATCCTAGTTAATATAGGCCTATCCTGACCTACATTAGCAGTTCCTTTGTCTATATATTTAATATTTTATTTCATTTTAAAAGAAAGATATTTATAAAGTCTAATTCCCTTTTATGTAAGTCTTCCTTTTCTACTCTTGGTGAACCTCTTGGAATTTTCTCCTATTGATAAGTGGGTATTTTTCAGGAACAAGCATTTTTGAAATTTTGCTGTTTAGTAACGTTACCTAAATCCTTCCCTACTGCCCACTGAAATCAATGGAAAGAGCCTCATTTCATCAGTCTCTTGGAAGGTTCTTTGTAGTTCTGGTCTGACAGGTATGTTTTTTCTTGTTACAAGAACTTGGAATATAGCAGGATCAGTGGTACCTATAGTGGGATAAATTTTATCAGTCACAGGCTGTAAATCGCTGCCCATTTAAGATTCATCAGGTAGACAGTACCCTTGGCTTCATCACAGTGGAATGCACCACAGGAATGCAGTGGATTAACAATGCATGATAAAAATACTAAAAAGACAGTATTCTTTCCTTCTATTTAAAGTATACCATGCAGCACTTCCTTTGGAGGAACTGAGAAGTAATTATCATCATACCACCATTTCCTCAGTGACTAGATTAACAACAGGTTATGGGGGTCCAGAGCTGGGGAGTTTAGCCTTGTTACCATTTATAGGTTCTCTCTGTGTCCTATAATATACTTTCCCATTAGCTGCAAGTGCCGTTTCAGGAAATTGCCTTAAGGGTAGGTTTGATGTGGGGTGGGGGTGAGGGAAAAAAGCACTTGCCCTGCTCCATGTAGCTGTAGACAGTTACTTAGTGAGAAGCAGGTATGTGATTTTCTTATTTGTCAAATCTTTTGCATTTATTGTTTAGTAGGATGGCATCTTCAAAGTTCAGACAGACCATGGCATCTCATCCTTTTAAAGTTAGTCAGTAATAGGCTAAAAAGAATGAAGGGATGGTAATAAATGACCTGGTTACAAAAATCTAGTTTTGTTATTAGCTAAATCTTATTAGAATAGAATACCAGCTGTATTAATACTGATTAATCATAGCTACATGGAAAGATATTTGTCTCTTGTCCTCAGAACAGAACTGGTAATTGTACTGAGATTATTTTCCTTCTGTACCATCACTGCTCCTGACAGCACTACTCCTCTTGTTCTGGAATGGACCAACTGACAGTCCTGAAGGCCATGTGTAACTTGAACATTTCTTTAAGACTTCAGTAGATTTGATTTGTGGTTTGAGACATTTACTGTCTCCTGGTCCATATTTATTGAATTTTGAAATTCTTACATGTCCAACAAGACAGTCTCGCAGGTGAATGTGTTTGGTCTCAGATGTCAGTCTCAAGTACATTTACTCTTTTTTTTCCTGTTGCTGCAAATTCATGAAGAATATGTTATATTTGTACATAAAGTATTTTTAAACCTGAATGAATGAGATTGTTGGGTGAAGGAAATCTAGCAACTGAGACTGGATAAATTTGCAAGTAGAGAACCCCATAATTATCCAATTCCTTGCAGAGACAACAAAGGTAACACCAGAAGTGAAAGGCCAGCAAGAGCCTTATGTGTTATTTATGAAAGACAATATTTTTTTTATTTGCGCTATTTAATATAAATCTGGAATAACTCAATTTTAAATGAGATTACTAAAGGGAAAATTTTCCCCTAAACAACTTGTGAAATTCTACTTTCCAACTGTTTTTTAAGCATCCTTTCAAAAGTGAAGATACTCTTCCAGCAATATGTTTTGCACGAGATCATCTATGAACATAAAACTTCAGTTAATGCTCTTGATCAAATACATTTATCCTGGGAATAATGATCTACAAATTGATTTATATTCTCGTGTGATTCATTATGAACAGTTCTTTTTTACATTTTCCCCCCTCCTATTAATGCAGACAAACTCCACACCTAGACACAGGATGACTATAGAGACCATTGTTAGGATTAGCGGGGGTTTTATTTTAATTATGTACAGAGTTGTTATATATAATGTGCATTTGTATTTTATTTTGCATAAAGTCTAATAAAACATCTTTATTTCCAAGGGTCTTACATTTGAATGCCTCCTGGTCTTCCACATGACTTGACATCAGATGAAAAGTAGATCATCTATTTTAGTAGTAAATCTGATCAGGGATGTTGTGCCGCTTCATTTTTAACCCAATGTTAATTTGGCAGATGTGTGTTTAGATAGTCTATATCATCTGACTAATGCAAAAAATTTATTCATCCAAAGAAACCATGTATCTTCTGCTCCTTTTCCATCTCATTTATGCATATGTACAGATAGGGCTAACTATTCAAAAGATACTAATATGAAAATGATGTCAATTTATTTTATAATCAGAACAGAGCATGACTGAAGCAAATCAAGAATGCTTCAAAGACTGTGTGCCAGACCTCCTTGTCAAGAGCAGGTGGTTGAAGAGTCAACAATATGACATAAGTGCTTTGAGTGTGATCCGAATGAGCATAACTGATTCACGACCACATGGTATCTATATATTTTATGGGTGCCTTTATTCCAATCAATGCTGCATTGAGACATAAATCAGCATAGGGGGATGTTTCTACTATGCTGATCAATGAGATACATCTTTTATATGAGGTGCATGGTTCTGTATGTACTCAAGACCTCTTACAGATGCTGCCCCTATAATAGTGAATATTTGAAGAATGTTTTGCTGACAAAGAATTCAAAAGTCCTTTTGATTTTTGGTTAAAATTAATTGTCATGATATTGCATGCTGATACTTGATTGTCAGTTCATGCTCAATGACAAAATCACCAAAATCTCTCTGAAAATATTGTGCAATAAACTTTCTAATCATTCATAAGTGCTACAACACAACATGGAGAGAGGGAATATCTAATAATTTGTTAAGAGCAAACTGAATTCCTCCTATGATGAGGTAACAGATCCACAGGTAGAGAGGACAGACTAAGTCTCCAGATCTTATGTTACTTACGTTTTGGGACTCTTTTGAATGGTTCCCTAATCAGAAAGCTAAGGAAATGAAGTCTTGTGAGTAGATGCAAAGCTGAATTAAAAGTGAAAATAGATAATAATGACCTAATTATATTGTTTAATTGAAATATATACTGAGAAGTTTCTACAGGGAGTTATTGTCAATTAAATATATTTAAATATTTTCATGAATTATCTGAATGAAAGAATAATATTATATGCAGTAAATTTGCATATGACAGGAGATGGAGGTTTCTGAACATGTGGAAAGCAGAATTAGAATCCCAAATGATCTTGACAAATTGGAGAGATCATCTGAAAAAAATAGGATTAAGTTCAATAGGGAAAAATGCAAAGTGTTAGGCAGAAATAATCTGCACAGATACAAGATGGGGTAACACAATAGACAGCAGTTCTCTGGAAAAGATCTGGGAATGTGAATCAAATTAAACATGAGTTGATGAATTATTAAAAAGCTAAGTGACCAGCTAGTATGTATATGAAAACCAGAATGTAGCCTGCAGAAGTAATCTTCTAGGAATTTATACTAGTAAGGTCTCAGCTTGGAGCAGTGTAGCCAAGGAGAACTTGAAAAATTGAAGTTATTAAGCACTGAAAAAAGAAGATGGAAGGGTCAGGGCAATAATTAAGATGTAAAAGAACCATTCTGTTTTGAAAAGAGGTAATACGTCCTTTTTGTTCATGACAGACTTAAAAAGAAATAACAAACTAAATTACACCAGGGGAGAGTTAGAATAGTTGTTAGGAAAATCTTTCTAAGAGTAAACATAGGTAAGCCTGGAGAGGTGGTGAAGTCACAATCATTAAGAATATATATATGTAGCAAGTGACATGAATGTTGATTCTGCCTTGAAAACAGTCTAGATGACCTTTTAAAGTCCTTTCCAGCTCTACTTCTTATAATTTTATATAAAGATAAGAGTAGGTTTTGCAACTTTGCTTATCTCAAATAGCAGCCAGTTCGTTCCATGAGGAGATCTAGTGAGTCACTGGAAAAATTTCTAGTCAAAATGAACAATATTTCTCTGTGTACAAAACTAGGTTTGGTGAAGTTACTGCTTAGCATTCTTGCTGTGTGAATTTTTTTGATAAACTTATATTGACTTATACCAGGAAATATTTAAAGATCACTATTATAAATATAATGAAATAAATTGTAACTTCTGAAGTGATTTGATCTAATTACGGAATAAGGGTGAGTATTCAGTAAAATTAATTCTTAGTCAATTGCCCATGAAAAGCTTTGGGAAAAGAAAGGTGTCTGACTCATGCCACCTTTATGTATACTCCTGCTGCTTTGGACTGCAGCTCTCTCAGGAGCTCGTGGTTGAAAGAGACCCATGCAGAACACTGTGTTCTGTGCACTGCTGTGCACTGTGTCCATGGCCTGAACTTCAACATCATACCCAGCAGAATGAAAGAATGAGTTCTGTAAAGCCAGTGCACTGACTTTTTATAACCTGGACTTTGTCTTTGGTTATTCCTCCAGATCATATTTTATGCACTGCAAATGGGGTGACCAAGGAATGAATTGTATCAATTTCATTCCTGTATCTGTCTGGAGCTCTCTCTTTTGATAGGGACCTGAAGTTCTGAAGTGTTACTTGAACACTGCTCTCAGTCTGTTATTGTTTAGGCTGGTGATTAAATGCTTAGAGGGTGTAGTGGTGGAGAAATATTTCCACTATCCAAAAAATATATCAGTTTCTGAATATTTAGAGAAGCTTGTGAAATTCTTCATACCTTTCTGCTCCTTGAAGTCTGTGGTAACTCTTTTGTATGCTGTTTCCTTCCAGCTTTATGTACCACATGGTACCAAATATCTGTAGCAGAGGTTGGGAAACCTCTGTTTAGCAGGTCTGGTTTACGGTTATGCTATAAATAGAGGTGAAACATGTAACTCATTTCAAGAATAATTTCTTCACTGAGATCACAGGATCATTTAAAGCTGTCCAAACACTTAGGATGAGTGTCCAGATAGTCTGTTTCTTTTTTTTTCTCAGGAAATTTGGAAGTGGGACAGTTTACTCACTGTAGATGATTCATATCTTTATATCCTAGTTTGAAGTGGTTCACCACACCATGGCCACAACTTCAAAAGTGTCAGATGATCATCAGACATCACTCCTGCCTGTAAGACTGATTGATTTCCCCAGCTTTCTAGAGTTTTTGTAGCTTACTAACCTCTGCCCCCAAACTCAAACAATTTAGGTTCAAGAACAAGCATTAGGAAACTGTTTATGAAATAACGAATATACTAAATTCCTGAACAGACAAATCTCTTAAAGCCAGAGCTCTGGGGACTCAAGTGCAGAGATTCTCATGGATTCTTAAAGCACTTTTCCATGTTCCTTTACAAAGGTTTTATCTTTTCCAGTTTTAAATCTTTTTGTCTAGACAGCAGTAAGTAACTGGCATACCTTTCTCTCAAGAATGGTATGGTTAAGTCTTTCAGATAAATATAGCTGGATATTTAAATGCAAAAATAAATGTCTAAAGCTCTACTTATTAGTAGCATCTGTCTCATGCTTGATGTGTACTTCTCAGAAATATTCTAATACCTACAGGGGCTATATTTAAGCAACCTTGCTTCTGCTTTGGTGATCACATGTCATGCGCTGCCTATATTGTTGATTTTGTTGCTAAGACCCACTGTGAGTTCTAGTTTCCAGTGTTTCAGGTTACATGTTTAAACCTGGCCTTCCAACTGTTTCACGCTATCCTGTGTGTCCCCATCTACTAAAGCTGATACTCTGGAGGCCCTCTCTTTCCACACTGGTCCACATTGGCATGAAAAATTGAGTTGAAAGAGGAGTTAGGATTACAGATTTTTTTTTTTTTTT